>NW_015387280.1:504978-553415 GCF_001527695.2 Protobothrops mucrosquamatus | reverse complement strand
GATACAAAATCAACCTCATAATCAGTACATTTTCCACCTTTTACATTTTATAACTTATCCAACTTCCCCCAATCCAAATATCTAAAGATTAGACTTTACCATTTCTCATTACAATAATCATAAATCCTTTATAATTATAATCCAAAATTTTAAAAATATAAGCTTCAAAAACAATCCTTCTGACCCAGCTCTTCATTATGCATCTCCCCCCAGTTCCATTCATTTTCACATCGCTGATACAAAATCAACCTCATAATCAGTACATTTTCCATCTTTTACATTTTATAACGTATCCAAGATTTTTACAAGTAATAAGCCTGTAAACTTCTTCCAAGAGCACAAACGGCAACATCTTCAGCTGGTTTTCTCTGGTGTACGACCCAAAAATGGATTCTATATAAACCTTTTTTTCTCAAAATTTCACTAGGGAGGCACACCCAAACCATAACCAAGTCTATTACCGCTTCTTTTCCCAACTTTTCAAACTTTTCATTTTCCAAATCTCCATAACATGTCATATCATTTTGGAATATTTCCAAGACATCTTCTTCAACCTCTTCACATACTTTATCCACTTGTTGCTCAATGAAATCTGAAACTATAAACTTCTGGAGAGCAGATGCCACAGTTCCATATAATTCTTCCAATCTCTTAAGACATAGATTTTTAACTTCCACACTGTATTGCTTGACTGCTTGCATTAAAACATTCTGTAGGTCATTCATAATGAAAAGTAAAGACATTTTCAATGAGATCCACTCAGCAACCAAAAAGAAAAATTTCTTTCTCGCTCTTTTTTTTTTCCTCAGATCCGCAGCCATTTTAAAACTTCCAAATTTCTTTAAATATACTTCATTAATCCAAAAGGATAACAGTATTAATATCACCAGCCAGTATACACCACAAATTCATTGCAGCTAAAACTTTCCAGAGCCGGAGAAGTAACAATATATCTCTTTCCAGTCAGTAGCCAAAAAAAAAGTGAAAGTAAAAAAAACCAAAATGAAAGTATTCCAGAGAAACGGCAAGTCCGCAGCCATTTTCTCTCACTTTAAATCACCACAAAATAAAGAAGATGTTAGTATATTTCAGAGTCAAAGTCAGAAAATCCACTGTAAATCCGAACCTCCTGTTTAGTTCCGTCTGCTTAAAATTTAAGTCCAAATACCTTCCAACAGCAGAGGTGGGAGCTGCATCTGGCTTCGCTCCAAAAAAGGAGCGAAGGCGCCATAGGGCGCGGAGACCGTCCAGACTCCGGGCGAGCTAGCATCTCTCAACCCCGATTATAACAAAACCGGGGTGAGAGGAAGCTCGAGCCCTATCCGGACTTACTCACCCCCCCTCTTTGCCCGAGGGACGAGGTTCCGAGCCGAGAGACAGCTAACGAACGCTGTCTCTTCAGGCTTTGACGCGCTCCCAGGTGGGCGGCTAACAAAAGCCGCCATGCGATGCAGCCTGTCACCACCGGAAGTCCCCTTCCATCTGTATCTTGATATTTTAATTTGGCTTTAATTCCTTTCCTAATATAGACTGCTATTCCTCTCTGTTTTTGTTCCATTAGTGCCGTGTATAGTACTCCTAATTTCAGAAATTCGAAATATTTTCTGTGTTGCTCTTTTATGTGTACTTCTTGTAGACAAGCTATATTTACACCTTGTTCTACTAATTTTGTTAATATTTGTTTTCTTTTAGCTGGTGCATTTAATCCATTGACATTGATTGATATTAATCTAATCTCCTCTTCCATTATTTTACATGTGTGTTTCTCTTGTTCTCCAGCATGACGAGTGTAGGATCCACCAGTGGGTTTTCCTCGTCTTCTGCCCGTAGACTAGTCGGCCAATTTTGCTCCGCCTCTCCTCTTGAGACCTCCCCTCCCCAGTATCGACTAGTCTTGAGCCCGATTAGACTGAATTTCATTGACTCCTGAAGATAAGGTCATATCTCTTGATATTTCTTGCTATTCTGACTAATTCGAAGGGGGGGGGAATCGCTAGAAAACAAACGGCTGTTCGCTTTCCTTTGCCCTTTCTGCTGCCTGATCGGCCGATCGCAGCACAACCACGAGGTTGGCTTGAGTCCAGCTGGTAGCCGGACAGACAAAGAGCGGACGCCATTTTCCGGTCACCAAGTGTGACCCTGGGCAAAAGGGGGAAACATTCCTCCTTCTCCTTCCATTTCACCCCTCCCACAGGGATTTCCAGCCACAAGAGGAGAGCTTCCCACCAGCCAGCTGATCCGCGGGTAAATTTAAACCTCCCGTGATTCCTATGGCAGCCTGTGAGCCGCGGAGGGCTAACAGAGCACTCACAGGCTTTTCTTCTGAAACTAGCCGAATCACCCGAGGATCAGCTGGTCTGCGGCAAGCCTTTAAACTCTGCGACTCTCTCCCGAAGATCAGCTGGTCTGCGGAGAGTTGCAGCTCCGTGGCTTAATTGAAGCTCCTCCATCTGGTAGAGAGCTAGTCCTTATTCAAGACACTGCTGCACAAGGCCAGCAGCACCGCAAAGATCGAGAGGCCTCCGATTCCACAGAAAGGACCTTCCACCGGTCCCTCAACCAGTAAGGTCACAAACAACAAGGTGTTTTCACAGCCCACTTATACCCAACATTTTGTTCCCTGCCCACCTCTCTTCTTTGATTCTGTTCAGAACAATATGGGGGCACCGGGTTCCTTCCTCCCAATGGGGGGGCAGACAAGAAAACGTTCAACATAGACCCAGCGCTATCAGAGATAATAGAAGTGCCGACAGTAGATGAACCCATTGCAACCCTTTTTTCTCCACCCCCGATAGCCGGGGATGCAGCGGAGGCCCTGAAATCAGAAGATAAGAAGATGGACCTCACCTTCCGTAGGGCACACCATGCCTCGGTGTGGGCGATCAAGGCAGGCATCACTACATCCTTTTTCGCCAGGATGTCACTACTCTGGCTGCGCCAACTCCAGACAAGTATTCCCCCAGAGGAGGAGAAAACTCACCAGAATTTAAGAAGGTTAGTGGCAGCAGCAGAGCTCATGTCAGTTTCCTCCTTACACGCGACCAACTTTTTCGCCAGAACAATAGCGTACAACACTGGTGCACGCAGACTGCTGTGGCTCAAGCATTGGAGAGCGGACATGAAGGCAAAGTGGCGTTTAGCGGCGGCACCCTATAAGGCCGAGGCGCTTGACCCTTATCTAATAGAAAACAAGGACAAACGCAAAATTCTGGCCCACCTGACAAAGAGAACGGAGAGGAGAGCTCCCTCCTATTCCCGCAGACCATCCTTTCGATCTGATGCAGGCACGGAACAAGGGGCCTTTTCCCGTCCCTATCAGCCCAGATTGGACCGGCAGAGTGAGAGAAGCAGTAACAGGGACAGGTTCCGACAACAGTTCCAAGCAAAGCGGCCCTTTCGAGGAGCTGGGGGCGTCCCTACCGCAGATCCAAGTGACGGCGGGGGGGGGCTCCCCCATTGGTGGCAGGCTAGCCCTTTTTGCTCACAAATGGCAAGCCACCACCATGGATCTTTGGGTCCTAAATACCATCAGATTTGGCCTATCACTGGAATTCCTCTCAACACCCCCGAACCGGTTCATCCCTTGCCCATCTCCAAGGGACCTGATCAAAAGGAACTCATCAAGGAGGCCATCCAGGACCTCCTGGACATTCAGGCCATAGAACTGGTAGAAAGAGATCAGTGGGGACAAGGTTTCTATTCCATCTTATTCATAGTCCCAAAGAGTTCGGGGGGGGGGGAGAGCAATACTAGGCCTAAAAAGTCTGAACAGGCACCTGGAATACAGAAAGTTCAAAATGCAATCCCTCCAATCAATATTAGCAAGCATCAGAAAGGGAGACCTTCTGACGTCCATAGATCTGACGGAGGCCTACCTTCCCATTCTCATATTTCCAGAGCACCGAAGGTTCCTCGGGTTCTACCACACGGGACAACATTTCCAATACAGGGCCCTGTCTTTTGGACTTTCCTCAGCTCCCAGGGTGTTCACAAAGGTACTGACAGCACTCGCTGCGTACCTGAGAACAATTCCGGTGTGCCTCCAATGCTACCTGGACAACATTCTCACCCAATCCTCATCAGTCCAGACAGCACAGTCAGACCTGACCCTGACCCTGACAACCCTTCAAGAGCACGGCTTCTCAGTAAATTTCCAAAAGAGTCAGACCATCCCTTCAACCTGCATCCTTCATCTGGGAGCAGTCATAGACACACAAAAATGCATGGTCCATCTTTCTCAAGACTGGCAACGCAGCATTCAAACCATGGTCAGACTCATCCGAAGGAAATGAACCACGACACTGGCCACACTCTCGCAGTTGCTAGGGAAGATGGTGTCATGCCTCGCAATCATGCCTTGGGCACGACTACACTCCAGGGATCTGCAGTGGTTCCTACTCTCATTTAAAAAAAAAGGAGATAGGCTACTCAAACCGAAAGGTAAGGGTGCCACGAAAGGTTCTAAGGTTGCTCCAGTGGTGGTCTTCCCCAGCGGTAAGAAAGGGACTCTTGTTCAGGGAAGTCAACTGAATCACCCTGACAATGGATGCCAGCCTATTCGGTTGGGGAGCGCACCTACAATCACTGCTAGCACAGGGCCAATGGTCAAAGAAAGATCTAAGACACAACATAAACTGGCTGGAACTCAGAGCCATACACCTAGCCCTTCACCACTTTCGCAGCACAGTGGTGCATCGACACGTTCTGATACTCATGGACAACATGGCAGCCAAGGCACATGTCAACCGACAGGGAGGCATGCGATCCTTGGCTCTCATGACCGAAGCACAAGCACTAGGAATCTGGGCAGAGAGCAACCTAGCCTCCATCAAGGCCGAGCACATTTCAGGAGAAGCAAATCATCAGGCAGACTTCCTGAGCAGGGCGACAATACACCACTCAGAGTGGAGCCTGCACCCTGCTCTCTTCAGGGAGGCATCAGAGAGATTCGGCCGCCCAGTGCTGGACTTGTTTGCCAGCCCAAAGAACGCTCAGCTTCCGAGGTTCTTCTCCCATTTTCCGACACCAGGAGCAGAGAGAGTGGATGCACTCCGAGGCCATTGGCTGAAAGGACTGCTGTATGCATTCCCACTGCTCCCTCTGATACAAGCAACCATCAGGAAAATATTTCAGGAACAAGCAGAGGTGATATTCATTGCACCACACTGGCCAAGACGGCCATGGTTTGCCGACCTCGTAAATCTATCTACATCCCCATCGTGGAGGATTCCACATGACCAGATCTCCCTCAACCAGGGGTCCCTACTACACCCGGAGCCACAGTGGCTCCAATTGGCCGCCTGGCGCTTGAGCAGAGCCTCCTAGAGAAAGACAACTTTTCACAAAGAGTCATTAGGACACTCCAGGCCTCTAGAAGGCCTACAACTAACAGGATCTATGATTCCACCTGGAAAAATTATTGCAGCTGGTGCAGCAGACAACAACTAGACCCTTGTAGTATTTCTATCCCAGATATCTTAGACTATCTAGCAGAGGGTCTGGATAGGGGGTTAGCACCCAACACAATTTGTAGACAGGTGGCTGCCCAATCTACCATCCTTACCTACGGTAACTCCGAACCTCTAGCTAGACACCCAGTGGTGCGATCCTTCATCAAGGGCGCAACAAACAGTAGTCCACCTGTGGTCCACAGATACCCCTCCTGAGATCTACCTAAGGACCTACAGGCCATCACCCTACCTCCATTTGAACCTGTCCGGACCTGTGACCTGCAATACCTGACCTTTAAGACCGCCTTTCTAGTCGCTGTTACCTCAGCAAGGCGCATCTCAGAGTTAGCAGCACTGTCAGTGAGGGAGGATCTTTGTACCTTTCACACGGACAGGGTGGTATTACGTTTGGACCCCTCCTTTGTTCCAAAGGTCAATTCCCTATTCCACAGAGCACAGGAGGTGGTACTACCAAACTTTTGCCCAGAGCCTTCCCATGAATTGGAGCGCAAATGGCACACCCTAGACGTTCGCAGAGTTTTAAAACAATACATAAAGCGAACGGCACCCTTCCGCAGATCGGAAGCACTATTTGTCTCTTTCCATTCTCACACAAGAGGCCGAAGGGTCACTGCATCCACAATCGGCAGATGGATTAGGGGGTGCATAGCAGAGGCATACAGGGGACAGTCCTTGATGGTCTCCAGACAAATCACCGCACACTCCACGCGCAGCGCTGCCACCTCAGCAGCATGGGCAACTCAGGCTTCGATTGAAGAAATATGTAGAGCGGCGACCTGGTCGTCGCCTTCCCCCTTTATAAGATACTACAAATTAGATAGATTCACATCTGCGGAGGCCTCCTTCGGCAGGAGGGTGCTCCAATGCGTAGTATCAGAGAGTGGGACACAGGCCCAGATGGCCTCCCACCCACAAGGACAGTGAGGCTTTGGTATGTCCCATTGGTGGATTCTCCACTCGTCATGCTGGAGAAGGGGCATTGGTCTTACCTGAACGCCTTTTCTCAGCATGACGATGGAGAATCCACTCTCACCCTTGAGGCCAGTCAGATCCTGTGAGGGGAGAGGATGGAGTCAACACAAGGAAACGTAGCCAAGAGCTTTCGCCTCATCGAGACTGGGGAGGGGAGGTCTCAAGAGCAAAATTGGCCGACTAGTCTACGGGCAGAAGATGAGGAAAACCCATTGGTGGATTCTCCATCGTTATGCTGAGAAAAGGCGTTCAGGTAAGACCAACGCCCCTTCTCAAACCTACTCCTCTTTCTTTCCTTTGTCTTTTTACCTCCTTTCTTTCTATCTCTCTTTCTCTTTCTTTTAACACCTGTTGCTGGTCTTCCTGACTTCTAGATTCTAATTCTGATTCTTCTTTACTACTATTCTCTTCTTCTTCCCCTTCTAACTGTTCATAGAATTCTCTTGCCTTGTCTAAGCTATCTATTTTAATCTTTCTCTCCTGCCATATTATCAACATCCCCTCTGGGATTAACCATCTAAATGGTATGCTTCTTTTAATTAGATGTGCACTGAGAAATCTATAATCCCTTCTCTGTTCTCTCACTTTCTTTGGGACTTGTTTTAATGTTTGTATTTCTATGCCTTTATAGATCATTGGATCTTCTCTTGTAATCTTGTATATTATGTCTCTAACTCTTTTTCTGGCGAATTTTATATGTACTTCTCTTGGGAGTCTATTACATCGGGCATAGTTCGTATGGATTCGGTACACCTCGTCTATCTCTAACAATACTCTTGCTTATCCCTTTGTAGAGCTTCAGCTATCAGCTCTACCATAATAGCACCCAAATCCTCTTCCTTATCTTCCACCACGTTTTGAAATCTTAGATAGAACGCCGCCCTGTCCATTTCCAAATGTATAATCGATTCTTCCATTTTTTTGGTTGATTCCCATCAATTTTTTATCTACTGTATCAACTTTTTCCCCTATTTTATCCAATCCTACTTCTACTGTCTGAATTTTTTCTTCATTTTTCTCAATTGTTTGTTGTATCGTTTCGATCTTATTATCTAATTTATTCATATCCCCTCTCACTTCTATGTGATTCTTAGACATTGTCTCCTGCATTTTTAGCATCATTTCCTGAATAGTTAGTAGTGTTGTCTGCATGGTTTGCATATTTGACATTACACTTTGTTTTTCGGTCCCCATCATTCCTTCTATTGTTCTCTGCCCTGGTGGGGATGAAGGTGTCAATGCTAGACTTGATATTTTTTCTGTTCTCAATGTTGTCATTTTAATATCCTATTTCTCAAATACTTTCTATTCTGAATATCTCTTTATTTAGCCAACAACCTATCTAACTTTACACTTTTATTGTAGACTTACAATTCTTCTTTCTCTCCTTTTCTAGATCTATACCTACTTTCACTATACCCCCAGACATCTCTTCTCCTTCTCCAACCCTCTGCACTTTCTTTTCTCTTTCTTACTTGACACACAGTCTCTCTAGGACTCCAGATTTCTTCTCCTATCTTATATCGTCAACCATCTGTCCGTATATCCGTTCCTATCCCTCACTACCGTATCACGTCCTCTCGCCGTCTCCTTCACTTTCCAAACTTTCCACACTTCCCAAATCTATCTCCTCCATTCTCCTCCGACCTCACTTTCTCCAATCTTCTAGGACGTGCTACCTCTCCAAATTTGACACACGGTCTCTCTAGGACTCCATTTTTCTTCGTCAACCGTCTGTCTGTCTATCCATTCCTATCACTTTCACCCTCGTGTCTCGTCCTCTCGCCGTTTCCTTTACTTTTCCGGATTCTCTGTGTGTCCAAAACTATCTCCTCCTTTCTCCTCCAACCTCACTTTCTCCAATCTTCTACAACGCGCTACTTCTCCGTCCTTCTTAAATCGCCATTTTCTCCGCAGTTCCGGCTGTCTGCTTGCTGATCGTCTCCTTTCACTTCTCTCATCCTAGTCACTCCGCCATCTCCTCTGTCTCTGTCTCCCGTCTCTCGACCTCTCCTTCCTCAATCTTCCACCCTCTTCTTTGTTCTGCGCTAAAATGTTCACCACAAGACTTTTTATTTTGTCTCCCTCCTGATAGTCCTCTGGCTGTTTTTAATTTGCTGACTCACAGCTCTTCCTGCTGGGTCGCCGCTTGCGTTGAGGATTCCCTCTCCAGCTGAGCTTCCTTCCAACACCAAAACTAACAGACAAGTAAATCTTTTAGATTTTTCTATTACTTTAGAGTATTTTCATAATTTTTTAACTCACTCAATGACACAGTCTATTAAGTATATCTTTGCTTTCGCATCCTCTGTGGTTTGTCACGGCCTCGAATCCGCCATCTGACGATACTAGATGTTTTCATGTTGAATTTAAGGGGTTTCCTTCATCGTAGTGGGTGATTGCCTCTCACCTCACTACTCCCCAAGGCTTCACCCTTTTTGTGCGTAGCCCTCCAGGCTTTCTGCGCCCCTGAAGGGTCTCCAAACGTGAAAAAATCAGAGTTAGAGGACGGAGACTGTCCTCTTTCCCCTGCACCGCCTCGACATCACCACCGGAAATCTCGATTTCTCATTTTCATTTCAGGAATAGCCTTGAAAATTCATGAAGTCAGCCATGCATAGCAGATGACTTTCACTGTAGATAGAGGAAGAAATCTAAACATTCATGAATAGTGGCCTATGTTTTTAGTAATTATCCACTCTGTCAACGGTGCCATAGGTCAGTTTCTCTGCTTCTGATGCCAGTGAAGTTTAGCTTTGCCAATTTGCCTGTAATTTTCACATAAATAAGTACAATAAAAACCAGCTCTTTGAAAAAAGTAATTTTGATCATAGGCATTTTTTGAGGGGAAATAAGATATTGAAACAATATATATATTGTTTCATATTTGGGCCGACAGGGTGTTCAAACAAAAGCATTCATCCTCTTCCCCTGTCTCTTGTAGCTAACAAAGCGAGAAAGAGCCTGTGCATAGTGGCTAACATCTCTGCTTAACATGCAGACAGCCCAGGTTCGAATCTCAGAAGGGTATGTCTGGCTGATGAAACCAAATAAGGTTAGAAATAGCTATCCCAGTACTCCCTTAATTCTTTGTTAGCAATCCAAATTTATATATATATATATATATATATGAACATTTGTATGAGTAATTTTTCTCAGATATGAAATTTGTATGGGACCGAGCATAACATATCATGTATTTAATATAATTATCAATTTATTTGGCAAACTGGTTGCCAAACAAGTGCTCAGAAAATAGGTGCAATGAGGATTGTGCCTGCAGGTAAGAATGTTTCTTATGGGATATCTAAAGAACTAGGTCCAGAGTTGGGCTGCAAGCTATATCACCGAACTTTGATATATAAATATAAACATTCCTGGTTTTTCTTACAGATTATTATTCAAAATGATTACCAGGTTTTTTTTTATCTTTTTTGCTGTATAAAATAATACAATTCTGTAAAATTAATACATCAACATTAAATTGTGGATTTTTTTGTTATTTAGTTCATAAACATTCTTTTAGACAATTGGGTTCATTAGTTTTAGACCCTTGAGAATTTTAGACAGAACTTGAAATATATTGTCCAGATCCTAATTTATCCATTGAAAATGAAGATTTAAACCCAGTATGTTATTTTTTTTTACTGAGGTCAAGTTTTTCTATCTTGCCAGACCTGCTGCCCAACTTGCTCAGTCACCATAACTACTCTGAAATTGTAAGGCTGTTCTCTGATGGTATCATGCCTTTTTTAAATTAAATGTGCAAGGAGACACAAAATCTGCAGCTTGAGGAACAAACTCACAGTTCCAAGATCATTGGTGCAGTATAAAATTGAAGTAATGCAAAAGCTATATTATGTTAGCTGATGAAAAATGTGGCTGAATAATGTGAAAGTAAACTGAGCTTCAAACTTCAGGCAATATATCCATTTCTCCTGAAACTGCTACAAAGGATATTCTCCACAACCTCCACTCCACTCTCTATAGCAGCATTTCCCAACTCCCAGAATTCCTCTGCCAGCATGTTGGGGAGGGAAGAGGTTCTAGGAATTAAAATCCACATCATTTTAAAGTAGTTGAGATTAGGAAACACTGTTCTACAGGATGCCAACCAATGTTTCAAAAGTAAAAGAAAGTCCTACCACTCAGTGATAGAGACTCTGCTTGGAAAAATTCCAGAATGAACTTCCAAGAAAACAACTGCCAGTTAGATTAGCTAATATTGAACAAGGCAGTATGGATTTAATTCAAATTAAGGCTGTGTCAACCATCCTGCTGGCGAATTCAATGTTGAAGAAACTCTAAGGTCTTGAGGTGCCATAAGAGATAATCTTTATTGAATACACATCACGGCACTGAAGAAGCAAAATCAACTCTAGGTTTCCCACGTGAAAATCTGCTTAGTTAACAATAGCTTTTCATAATCCCCACCAATCAAGTGTTCATGTTGCCCAATCACATCCTTTCGATTTGTAATGGGAACCGTCTACTTCTCCATCAGAGAAGTTGATGACCTTGGGTCTCACGGTCCGTAGACAACTTTTTAAAACTCCTGGGTTTTTTCCCCAGGCTCTCCCTTCCCCATTTCTATGGCAAGTTGAGTAGTGACAGAGGTTAGCAGGCATCTTAGCAATTCAACCTTGACATGCTATTTGCCACCATCCTGTTCTAGAATATGGAATCCTTTTGCTGGCAAATGACTTGAAGATTTCAGCTTTATAGTAGAAGAGTTTTCTCCCTGTTGCACACAGGTAAAGCTGTACTGTAGGTTTATGCCCTATATCAGGGGTCCCCAACCCTTGGTCCATGGACCAGCACCGGTCCATGGCATGCCATAAACCAGGCTATGCAAACAAGCAGAGCCCCATCCATGGGATGCAGGCAGCACACGAAGCCATGCCCCCTCCAGTCCACGGGAAAACCTCTCTCCACAGAGCTGGTCCCTGGTGCCCAAAAGGTTGTGGGCCACTGTCCTGTACATACTCATAATTTTTTACCTCTGCACTGAAGTCTCTGCACCAAAAGGTCATGCAGATATTGTGCTGCTGATATATCTCTGCATGATTTCGAGGCAAATTTCCTACATATAAATAATTAGTAATAACTGAAATGTAGATTTCAGATGATAGGGTGAAGTGGGTGAGAGGATTTAATAAAGAGGTTGGAAACTTAAATATGGTGCCAGGATTTTTTTTTTAATGGTTATGGTGTATGTGTGTTTGTGTGTGTGTGTTTTATTGATGTTTTTTTCATTGTTGATTGAGAACTGCCTAGAGTTCAATATAAGATGTATGGCTATTAAAATAAAATAATAGATTATTACATGTGATATGATATGATATCTGATATGATAGCAGTATTCCAATATCTACATTAGTGGCCAAAACTATGGAAACCTTTTGGGAAAAGTGTATTTTTAAGGTTTGATGGCTAATAACACCACTTTTTTTTTAGTAGTACCATAAAATTATATATCAATGGAAAGATTATTTAATCAAGAATGTAATGCAACATAGTTTGTTCAATTATCTGTACTGTATTCTATGAAAAGGTATAGCCAAATAACCAGAAAAAGAAAGTACAACTTGCTTAGGTTGATATGAGGTAGTTTTTCTTCATCTGATTGTAGCCAATGATCATGAGTGTTTAGAAAGCCAATCAAGTGTCATCTTGTTTTGGCAATGAGCCAATCAGATCACAGTAGGATTCAGTTATTGATGTCATGTATTGAAGCTGAGAGGAGGATATTTGTCAGTGTGTTATGTGATCGCTATCAAGTTGGTTGGATTTTTTTTTCTTTCATTTAGTGAGCTTGTAAAACATAATAAAATTAAAGTAATGGTTCAAAGAGTTGGCTGGTTGCCCAGGAAGCAATGTAAAATAGTATTATTAAGTGAACAAGGGTACAGTTATAAAGAAATTAGAAGAAAACTTGATGGAAACTTAACCAAAGGTGTCATTTCTTCCGTACTGTAAGGTTTCCACAATTTTGGCCACTACTGTAAGGGGCTGCCACAAAGAAGGTGGTGAGAGCGTCAACCTATTCTCCAAAGCACCTGAAGGCAAGACAAAAAATAACAGATGGAAACAAATCAAGGAGAAAAACAACCTAGAACTAAGAAGAAATTTCCTCGTAGTTAGAATAAGTAATCAGTGGAATGACTTGCCTCCAGAGGTTGTGAGTGCTCCAACACTGGAGATTTTTAAGAAGAGATTGGGCAACCATTTGTCTGAAATGGTATAGAGTTTCCTGCTTGAGCAGGGGGTTGGACGAAGACCTCCAAGATCACATTCAACTCTGTTATTCTGTTATTCTATTAAATTGTATAAGCAGTACATTATTCATTGGTGATGGAAACTGGCTGGCACCATCCACTAGGCTTAGCTGATTGCCATTGTCTGTAATCGCTTTATTTCTGACTCCCATTGGTGGCCTTGGGGTAGGGAGGAGGTTCCTTGTTAAAAATGATACTATAGTTTCGAACTCTGTCAAAATCTCTTTATAAGAATCTACAAATATATAAAAAGTGAACCTCTGTTCCAAGCACTTTACTCAGATTTTGTCCATAACATTTGCAGTTTGGCTTTTACTAGCACTTTCTGCAATAATAGTCCAATGCTCTTAAAGTTTATTGCCACATGTTCCACTTAAAATTATCTCTAGTGCTAGAAAAGCTCTGATATATTTGGCTTAAATAAGTGATCATTTTCTCTATCTGTAAGAAGATGGGGAAGGTACGACATCATTTTTCCCTGCTGTTTGCTCAATAGCATTATGATCCCCTTGGTTCTATCATTTCTCTTAAGAGAATGATTTATAGCAAGACAGACAATCTTTCTGTACTGTTGGGCACATTTGGAATTTAAAGAATAAAGCTTGTAATTCTCCAAAGACATGCTACCATATGAGGGATGTAACCAGTCATAAACCATCTATTTACCAGAACACAAACCAATATGTGTGCTTCATCTGTTCCCCTCTAGCTTGCCAGGATGGTCTCTATTACACAACTTATTGTGGTCATATTTCTGAACATAACTCTAGGCAATAAGCATCTTCTTCATATTTTAAGAATACTTATATTTCCTTTGGGCCCAAATGCATGCTTACAAAGATCATGCGGTGGAGTCCTTGGTATCCTGTGAGCTTGGTTGTTTTTTGCAAGTGTTTCATTACTTGTCTAGGTAATCTCTTCAGTGCTAGAAGGGAGAGGTTTTTGCTTTGTGCTTATACACAGCAACTTGCCCTTGGTGGGGGTGTTGCTTTTTTCTTCGTAGTTCCTTGATTAGGTTATCATTTACTGCTAGGACATTTTTCTGATGTAAATCCTGTTGTTAATCCCTGCATATCAGGGTATTGATTGCTGGTAAGGAGATATTCCAGTCTTTTATGTTTTTTTATTTTCTCCTTTGAATGGTGTGCAAATGTTGTTAATCTCTATGTGCCTGTTGATAGTTGATTTGCTTGAGTGCCAAGCTTCTAGGTGTTTCTTAGTATTTTGGATTTAGCTTGGTCTTGGGCGCTCATATTTTCCCAATTCAAACTATATTTAAGTCTATTTATGTGTTGTGAAATTAAGGAGTTTTCATTATGTCTTTTGATTGCTAGTTGGTTGTGCATGATTGCGCTCTGTTAGCCTTACATATGGACTGTTACAATCCTTACATTGTAACTTGTAGATCAGGGGTCTCCAACCTTGGCAACTTTACGACTTGTGGACTTCAACTCCCAGAATTCCTCAGCCAGGGGTTGGCGAACCCTGTTAGAGATGATTCCTGTTTTTTTCCCTTTGGACTACTGGGTCTTTTGGCTTATTTAAGATATTTTTGAGATGTAGGTTTCAGCTAATTGATAGTTTGTTACTGTTTTATTGAGTTTGTTTTCTCTTTTGTGGGGAAAAAATGCTGCTTTCATCAAACTGACAAAATTGTAACCTAAATGAAGTAAATTTGGCTAAGTTTTATCATTCCTCGGAGAATACTTAAACTGTAACTTAAATCTGTGATAGCCATTATTTGGAAAAGTTGAGTACATTGGAAAAAAGGGAGAGATGGAGGGAGAAGGAAAAGGAAGAACTAAGAGAATATTTATTTATTTAAACAGAGTTGCTCAATACTTTAGATTCAGTTTCCAAAACCTGCCTTTTAGTGCAGGAAAATAGTTTCTTAAAGTCAGAGGATTTACCCTTTTGCCATCTATGAAAATAGAGCTCTTCTACAAGTTTTTCATTGGATAACAGGAGTGGATGGATCGGAAAACCAGAAGTTGATTATGAATTATGCTTTCATGCTTTTATTAATTATAAGCATATAGAGTCAGAATATTATATTGATTGATTGAGTAGGTGTTAATAAGTCATTGTTGGTGACTGTATAGATAGATTTTCTCCATGACTGAAGAGTAGAAAGCTTGTAAATGGTTGTACTGTATGAAGTACACTTCTCTATAAAATATATATATATTATTTTTAATATACAACCGTTATAGTGTTTTTAATAGGTGCAAGCATTGCTTTCTGATTAGTGACTAATAACTTATGTATAGTTGCTATTGAGGTGCTAAACATTCCACTGAAACTCATCTCCAACAGAAGAGATGCTTGTGTCTTTAAATATTGCTAATCAAGTTGAATATATAATCATAGTAACTATTTTGCACCTTTCAATTTAGTCTGAGTAAAGAATGTAGGGGATGGTACCAGGAGAAAAATAATACTGTGTAGCACATGTAGTATATATTTTAGTATGGAGACTTTATGGATGTACATCACATTTCTCCACATCTCCCATTTATATAGTATATAGCAGCTGCAAAGTAAAACACAACATTGAAATATCTGTTAGAATTTCACTGGCATTTCCAATAGAGTCAGCAAGTAATAAAACTTTATTATGGTCATAGGCCAGCATTCACTCAGCAAGCATACATTAATTTTTTTGTGGCATGCCATGACTGAAGACTAGCTCTAAATTTCATTTGGAAAGATATCAAGTTAGACTTTCTATTGGTTTGATGTCAGATAATAGATTTCCTCCATCATTAACTGGATTGACACAGCCACATCTTGTAACAAATGCTGGAATTTGTAGGAACATTCTCATATATGTTCTTTTGATGTCAAATTGTGAGTGCACAGGTGGCCTGCTTAATGATCTATGAACCAGCTAGCTCGCTGTATATGGATCTATGTAAAGCCATATTCCCCTGTTAGAGTTAAAGTGATTCTAGTCCCAGTCTCTTTGATTTTTCTATGTCAAATGGAGAGACAGCCCATCTCCATGCTGATTTTAGCTTTAGATTACTTCAAAGCCACTAAACGTTTTGCTTATTTTAGAGTTCACAGAAGCCCCTCAATCACTGTTCTGAGTATCTAGTTTGTAAAACATTTAAACTATGGAATAAGCTTCCAAATAGTTCCGGCAGTGTTTAATTTTTAAAATTGCCTTCTAGACATTGTTCACCAATTGCCAACAGATTAAAAACTCTTTGATATCAGGTCATATGACCAGCAGTTTTGTAAAAATCAGACAGAGCAACATTTATCTATTGGACTGCTAACTCATTGCTGGAGTTTACATAGATACCTGCAAATTTAAACTAATGCACATACTATAAGACCCACACTATTTTTATATTCTTTTAGCAGTATCAACCATGGTGGTGCAAATGAGAAACCCATGTTATGTGAAATATAATTACAGAGTCTTGCTTTGTGTCATGAAACAAGGCTTCATGACAAACTGTTGACATATTTCTCGAACAAATAGCAGATTTGAATATTAATCCTTTTAAAAAGATATTGATGTTATATATGAGGTGCTGTACAGTTACATGAAGCATCAAGCTAGGCCCAGTCTTAGCAATGGCTACCATATTATATTACATGCTTAATTCCTCCTATTGATTTAAAGAGTTTATATGGCCGCCATTGGCCATAAAAATCCCACAAACACCAAAGTTAACAGTACTATAATAGCAGTACTATCTAAATCAGAGGTCCCCAACCTTTTGGGCACCAGGGATCAGTTACGTGGAGAGAGGTTTTTCACAGACCGGAGGGGGCGTGGTTTTGTGTGTTGCCTGCATCCTGCAGATGGGGCTTTGCTTGTTTGTGTGGACCGGTTGCTGGCATGCAGTACTGATCCACGGACCGGGGGTTGGGGACCCCTGATTTAAACAATGTAGAATATGTTGACCTAACATCCTGGATCCTGTGCCAGGTTTTAAATCTTTCTGAAAAGCTAAGAAGATTTCAGCATTCCAATCTTGAGGGGTGAGCATGTTATTCCCAAGGAGCGATACCATCACAGAGAGACACATCTCCTGGGTCCCAGAAGAGTCTCAGATCACGCCCACCCTGCTGGATTGATGGAATGGCCAGAAACAATTGGAAATAGTTCTTCAGAGAAACTGGTCAAATACTATAAAGGGCTTTATGGGAGAAGACTAGCACTTGAATTGCACTAGAGACCTTCTGGAACCAGTGTAGCTCATGGAACAAGAATGATATATGGGTATAGTTTAATAATTGCTGGCTTCTGCCTCCAATGTGACTTTATGACAAAACACAAAAGCTTTATGATATGTAAATTTTGAACTCTGGTTTATTGTCCTCTAATAAACTCTATTTTGGAGTTATTTTGTTTTAGCTTTCTTTTTTTGTTGAAACTAGGCCAGCTCCTTCCTGGTTTCTCAGTAATTAAGCAAACGTATAATGAACTTAGAACATTAAAATGTTAAATTGCCATGAATGACATAGCTCCACAAAGTGCTAATGTTTTATACTATTATTGGAAATATACTGTATGTATAGATTTAGTCTATATTAGGCAAAAAATTAATACAGGAGGTTATGTTTAGTCCTGTCCTCTTGTAGTCTGTAACATTTAATAGAAATTCACATTTTTGTAACATTTCAAATAATCTTTCTTCAAAATTAGTAAAGGGCAGAAAGAAAAACCTTTTTATTTGAACATTGTAGAATGTTAGTGTATAAACTGCAGGTCCTCTGATTTTGGATTTTAGCAAATGAAAGTGTTAATATTTATAGCATATCTGCTTCTGTTTGTTTTACATTAGTTTTATTAATATTTAATCTCTACTTTTATTCTCATGCCATCTTGGGAGAGTTCTTCAGACAGGTTTCTCTGAAAGGATCTGCTACCTTTAAACACAGCAGGGAATCTGGATAAATTTGCAGTATTTAGTTATGATACATGCTTTTATGTTAGTTCAGTCAAGAATCTCTAAATCAGTCTTTTTCAAATCAGTATGCTTCTGACAGCTCAAGTCCATCCATCTTAAAGATGCCAAGTTTGAAAAACGCTGCTCTCAATGCTTTGCAAAGTTGTATTGACAAAAATATCTCTCAAACAAGAATATGGAATATACATCTGTAGCAGTTATTGTCATGAACAAGGAACAGAGAGATCCAGATTCTAATCCTTCTTTAGGCATGAAAGTTTAAGCTGGGTGATTTTGGACCAGGCACAGTCTTTTGCCTCTTTGGACTAGGAAGTTGAAACTCATCTGTTTATTAACCTGCACTACAGCAGTCTGGATTTTCAGACTAGTGTCATACATACACGCAATATATGGAATGAAATCTGAGAATGTGATTGTGCTTTTTCTCATTTACTACAATGCCATAAATTGGGGGATATTGTTTTTGTAGAGAATATAACTCGGAGGTACTGAAGAGACTGCATTTCAGATTGTTTCAGATACTGTGAGTTAGAGACATTTGGCACTATTTAAAGAAGTCATTACAACTCAAACTAGCTCTGTAAAAAAAATCAAGATTACAGGATTTACGCATGTCTGGTGAAGTATGATCAGCTGCCTGATGCTGCTAAATAGCAAGAGTTAGGCGATACACTTTATAATCACCAGTAGGGTATTTTTTTCAGTGATGCCTTCTTCACACTACTTCTAAAGACTGCAAGACCTGTTTAACCCTTGGTTTATGATAGAAGAATATAAGTAACTGAGTGATGAAGACATGCTAGCCTGACCTAGCCCAATGCTAGCAACAAGTAATGAAACCTCTAACTATATAATGAGAACACTGATCACTATGTAGTTTTAGCCAACACTTGTTTTTCAATTTAGTTTTGCTTTTGTGCTGATTTTAAGGGGGGGTAACAAAGGGTATATCTAAACATTCAAAGAGAAAAAGAAAGAAAAGAGCACCTGATTCATTTTGCAAACTCTCCTCCTTAGAAGAATTATGAACTAAGAATTAAAACAAGGAGAAAGGTAATGCATTTGTTTTCCTCTTATTTCCTCCCTTTAGATTAGATGACCTTTGTTCATACAAGATTAAAATCTTAAGGTATCTTCTCTTCAAAGAGTAAAAAAAAAAGGAATATAAATAAGAAGTGTGAAAAAGTCACCTAATATACTGAGCTATTGATTCAATTACTATGGAAACAGGCACCTGAAGGTAGGACAAGAAGCAATGGATGGAAACTAATCAAAGAGACAACCAACCTAGAAATAAGAAGAAATTTCCTGGCAGTTACAACAATTAATCAGTGCAACAACTTGCTTTCAAGAGTTGTACAGCTCCATTGTAGGTTTTAAAGAAGAGATTGGATAGCATTTGTCTGAAATGGTATTGGGCAAGGCTCCCCAACACATGAGCCAGGAACGGGAACCAGGCCATACAGCTGAAGGTGAATGGCAGGCGAAGGAGCAAAACAAAAACCATCCCTCCTCGGTCCGTGGAAAAATTATCTTTCATAAAACCGATCCCTGGTGCAAAAAATGTTGGTATAGGGTCTCCTGCTTAAGCAGGGAATTGCACTAGAATAGGGCTTTTCAACCTGTGGTACACGTATCACTTGTGGTACTTTGCCACATGGCAGGTAGTACGTGATTGCTAGCCAAGTGTAGCAGGGGAGGGGAATGAGCCAAAGCAAGCCAAGCCTGAGGGAGAGGCAGCTACAGCTGCAGGACTGTCTGGGCTTGGCAGAAGCCCCAGGAGCCCGCAAGGCTCCAGCTGATTGGTTCCGGCTGATTGGCGCTTCCAGAAGCAGCTTGGAGCTGGAGGTGAACTGAAGAAAAAAAGGGGGGGAGAGGAGAGGCTATAAAAGAACATCGTTTGGGTGAGGGAAGGGGAAAAAAGACAACAGGAAAGGTTTAATCCCTTTAAACAAATGTAATTAGTTTTACCCCCTTTGTCTGTGGCTTTTAGAAAGTTTTCTTTGAAGATAAACAGGCTTAATTTAAAGCTAAAGCTTTTTGCAATTGCCAGAGCCTTTCAGTCTAGAATTGCAACATTGTGACATGTGACACGCCTGAGGCAGCTTAAAGAGAAAAAAAACGGAGTTTGTTTTTCTTTATTTTCTTGCTTTGCACTTGATTCCTGTGTCTTTAAGGGTACAGGGAAGGGATTGGGGGTGCATTATTACTACACTGTGGAAGAGCTCAGAAGGGCAAACCAGCTAGCTCAGGAGTCTACAAACTTAGCAACTTTAAGACCTGTGGACTTCAACTCCCAGAATTCCTCAACCAGCCATGAGGGCTGAGGAATTCTGGGAGTTGAAGTCTACAAGTCTTAAAAGTGCCAAGTTTGAGGACCCCTGAACTAGCTGGTAGTGGTGCATATTAATAAACATGGATAAATTCATCATACATTTGTCAGTGCAAAGGGAAAGTGATTCAGCAAAAGAACAGCCACCGAAGAAATTAAAACTGATACTTTTTTACTTTTTTCCTACAGTTTGTAATATTTTATTAGATTATAGAATAAAATACAAAAATACAAAAGCAAATAGGACACAATGGGGATGAAAAGGGGGGAAAAGTGAGGGGGAGAAGGGAAAAAGAACAGACTTCCTCTGTTGCAGTATAAGGAAGCATTAACATTGAACCTCAACTTTTTACTTTTCCATAATATTATAAACTAGCCATTTCTATAACAACAAATGAATCTAATCAATAAAACCCAACCCCTCCTTTTTTTTAGTCATCAGGTTTTTGACACCTTGCTTTATATTGTCATGTCCTAAAAGTGGTACAATCTGTGAAAAGGTTGAAAAGCCTGAAAAGCCCTGCACTAGAAGACCTCTAAGATCCCTTCCAACTCTTCTACTCTGTTATAAGCAAGAGGCCTTTTTGATGAATGCTAAAAAATTATTTACAAAATATTAATCAAAAATTTCATAGAAGAATTTAGAGGGTGTCCCTGACTGTATGGTCTGAAGATTATATGTTAATTAAAGTAAATAAATGGTGTCATAGATTCAGATCAGAGCTAAACAATCACTTCAGATAAACAATTTGAAGTTTGAAGTGGCGTCTCCAACCTCAAACTGCCTCATACGCTTAACTAAAAAATGTCAAGGGAATTGAGCCATCACTGCTAGGACAGATTGTGTCAGTGATTGCTAAAAGCAACATTTTCAGGAACCATCTACCAAAAGCTAAATGGCAGAAACAATGAGCAGATTATTTGAATTGCGATACTTTAGAACAATGCTATGCACTCTTAAATAAAAATACCAGTTGCATTAACTGCAGATGGGTAATGCTTATAGTTGCTGCTATCGGTTGTTTAATGCTATTCCTAAAACGTGTCTCTGCAATCACAGAGATCATAGGTGGGATTCACTACAAATCACTTCACTTTGAAATTTTCAGACTTCTAGCCACTTTGCTCTATTGTTTCTTGCTTTAGCTTTTCAGTTCCTACTCAGCAGTCAGGTAGTATTCCATGTCTGATGAGCACACTTAGTTTTCACAGATTATTTTCAGGGTTTACTTACGTAAGGATTCCCCCCTTTTGGATTCATATAATTTCAGAGATTACAGAAGTATTAAGTCAGTCTCTTTCCCAAGGCGAGGACTTTGTTCTAATCTATGATGTAAAACCTGCTGCAAAGTTTTATTATCATAGATGCATTCTTCCCCAGTCTAGTATTCTTCTATTCTGTTCTGTCCATTCCATTCCATTCCATTCTTCTATTCCATTCTTCTATTCCGTTCTGGTCCAGTCCAGTCCAGTCCAGTCCAGTCTAGTCTAGTCTAGTCTAGTCTAGTCTAGTCTAGTCTAGTCTAGTCTAGTCTAGTCTAGTCTAGTCTAGTCTTCCCTTTGCATTAATATATTGCAAAAGTAATGAGGAAACAACAAGGCTTATAAAATGAATAGTTTGGAAAATTCAAGAACTAAAATATGCCATGTCGAAGTGCCAGCTTTATTTTCCCAACCTGGAAAAGGAACATACACAGACAAGTTTTGTATTCAAAATTAAAATTATCACAATATGGTGAAATTTATTGAATATGAGCATCAATCTACACCATTTTCTGTTTCAGTGAACATAATAGCTGTAGTTTAGTAGTAGTAGTAGTAGTAGTTCAGAACTGTGTTATATTTTTCAAACTTGAATTGGTTTCAACAATGCAAAATAATATTACATATGGGATTGTTGCTGACAACAGACAGATAGCAGAATGGTCCTGAGGTACATTGCATTGCTAGATTATTGAATTATTAACAGATACCAGCATTTTTTACCTCAGCAAATTTCAGAATCTATTTTTTGCAAGTTCTGTGGGGAATCAGCTAGTTTCCTAAAGTATTTTAGATATTCACATATTTTTCCCAGTTCAGATAACTTCGCAGTTGAAGTGCTCAGGAAATTAAAATGAATTGCTTCAAACTAAAGAAAAAGATTAGAAAAAAGTTTGTGAATTTAATTCAACACCATGACAATCAAGATGTAGTAAGGGTTTTGGTATATGGCTGTGTGTATAGTTCAATATATCCAGTATAAAAGAAAATAATAGGGCATTTATGAAATGTTTCCAGGAATCTACCCCATCTATTCACCTATAATTAAGTTCAGGAAATGCATTTATATATAAATATACCTTATCATAAGCATTGATTAGATGCTGTATGTTGATTGGAACAAGATGGAGTATGAGTGTGTGCTTGACTTTTCATAAAAGAAAGAGGACCATGATCAGGTAGATGAGAAGACTAATGGCTCTTAAGAAAGTATGGAGTTAATGACTTGACAGTTGTAGTTGTCCTACTGTAAATATACCTTTGTATATTTTGTGGATGTGCTACAGCAAAAAATTTTTTTCATGAAATTGGAAAAGTTTGCAAACTAAGTGGCCAGATAACTAATAGCAGCAGTTTTTCCTTTTCACTACTGTCTATGCCAGGGGTCTTCAAACTTGACCCTTTTATGACTTGTGGACTTCAACTCCCAGACAGCAAGCCCTTACATGGGACAAAGTGGGCCTGCTTAGCAAAGAGGTCTATGATGGTCCATATTACAGTGTAGCTGAGACTCTCCGGCAACTCTATGATGAAGTCCATTGCAATATCCTCCCATGGTCGGGTTGGGTCTGCCACTGTTTGCAACAACCCCAAGGGCTTCCCTGTACAGGGCTTTGTGGTGGCACAAACATGGCACCCCCGGATGTAGACCTCTACATCTGCTTTCATCTGCGGCCACCAGAACTGACGCCTCACCAAATGCAGGGTCTTAAGAAACCCAAAATGACCCACCTGCTTTATGTCATGGCACTGTTGTAACACCCCATGTCTCAGAACCTTTGGGACATAGAGTTTGTTGCCTTTCCAAGCCAGCCCATCCCGTCTTGTCAGTAGGCCTGGATGATCCTATAACCAGGGGTCATCTTGGACTGTCTTATGCAGCTCTTGGACAGGTCGCTTGCCAGGTTACGGGTTACCGCCTGCGCTGTGGCTTGCTGGTACGGGGGCATGATTGCCTGTACCACCTCCTCCCACTTACTGTTGTATTGGGGCATTCTCGACAAGGTGTTGGCTAGAAAGTTTTTTCCCCTGGTACATACTTCAACTGGAAATGGAAGCATTGGAAATACTGCACCCACCAGATATGTTTAGGGAACAGGCGCCTTGGTGTCTGCAGTACCTCAAGATTTTTATGGTCTGTCCAGACCTCGAACGGTTCCTTCACCCCCTCTAGCAGGTGTTGCCACATTGAGAGCACCCACCGTACGGCAAAAGCCTCCTTCTCCCAGATGGCCCATGCCCTCTCAGTATCTGTCAGTTTACACGTCGTGTAGGCACAGGGCTGTAACGTTCCCTGACCATTCTTTTGGAGCAACACTGCCCCCACTGCAACATCACTGGTATCGGCCTCTATACAAAAGGCATGTTAGGGTTTGGGTGGAGCAAAACTGGCCCCCTTGTGAACAAAGCCTTTAGGTCCTCAAAGGCCTTCTGACATGCCATAGTCCACACCAGTGGTTGACCGAGTCGTGGCTTAGTCACAGTCTGTCGTGTGCAGAGCAGGTCTGTCAGGTAGGGCCACCACAGCAAACAAGGGGATGAACTGCTGATAGAAGTTGGCCAAGTCCAAGAAACTTTGTAGTTGATGATGGGTCCATGGCGCCTGCCACTCCAGTACGGCCTTGACCTTATTAGGGTCCATTTCCACCTCTGCCCCCGATATCCGGTAGCCCAGATAGTCCAGTCGGGTTTGGTGGAAGTCGCATTTAGAGAGTTTCACGAACAGGTGTGCCTTCAACAATTTCTCCAGCACCTGTCGCACCAATCAGATGTGTTCCTCCATGTTGGTGGTGTAGATTAATATGCCGTCCAGGTATACAAGCATCCCACGGTAAAAGTGTTCATGCAACACCTCGTTGATGAGTTGCATAAATACCGTGGGGGGCCCCTGCAGGCCAAACGGCATTACCCTGAACTAGTAGCTACCAAGCAGGCAGTCTTACACTCATCCTCCCACTTGATACAGACCCTACATCCAGCTTGGTGAACACCTTTACCTTTGCCAAATGGGCCAACAGGTCTTTCATTAGTGGTAGGGGGTAGATATGTTCCACACAAACCCCGTTGATGCCACAGAAGTCTACGCACAAGTGTAGGGAGCTGTCTTTCTTCTCCTTAAACAGGACTGGAGCTGCAATCTGTGAGTGGGCTGGCTGGATAAAGCCCCTCACCAGGTTCCAATCAATATATCGACGCAGCTCCTCCATCTCCCTGGGTGTCATCGTGTACATCCGGGGTTTGGCCAGCCCCTTCCGATTGCTGTGCTGCTCTCAACTTCTCCCGGACTTTCTTGGGTGTGAGACCGGCCTTCCCAGGGGTCGATGGGGTTCCCCGTGGAATGGGGACTGGACACTCCACTGCCCGATGCCCTGGTTGGTTGCACCAGAAACATCGGAACAGCACCCGGGGATTAGGCCCAGAGGAACCTCTGTCCGAAGGTAGAGGTCTGCTGCCCACGCCGCTGCTTCATCCTGCAATCCCGCTGTTATCGCCACCACCATTGTCCACTAAGATGGATAGAAGCGAGCGTACCAGTCTAAATGGCTAATGACATGGCTGAGGAACATCCTAAACAGTCCGGGTTCCCTTCGAACATCACTGGTATTGGTGGCGAACCCCAAGCCACCCCTGGATCCCATGATCCCAAAGGTAACCCCATTCCCCATAGAGTATCAGCCATAGGGGGGAAGTGCTGGTCCCCGGGCCCTACTACCCACCAGTCCGAGGTCCCAGGTGGCCTAGCCATCTGCCTGGTGGGAGCTCCACCTGGGTCCAACGACCTGTTTTCCCACACATGCTGTGATTGTTTGTTGGTATGCTCAGGCCGGGGCCTCCTACCTGAGGGGTACCAGGTACAGGCCCAGGAGCCACCCTGAATTTTGGGCTGGCTAGATGGAACCAGAGTGGACCCGTCTGGGTTGGCTGTGTCTCCGTCTGGGGCCACGAAGCTGTCTCTTGGCCTGCTTCCCATCTTGACCATGAGGGGGGATCCTGCTACCCGGCCTCACCAAACCGGTCCCTCAGGATGTCCATGGTATGCCACCTGGGTGCCATGGAGTAGCTCCACTCCCCATCATCTTCATCTGTGAGATGCCTCTCCCTCCACTCCATCAGAGGCCCCGATGTGTGTGCCTGGCCAGTGTCTGAGTTGGTAAGTGCAGAGCTGTGCTACCACTTCCCCAAAGGGCCTGGGGCCCCTGCATCCTGGGCCTCAGTCACTGGAGCTGCAGGCTGTGCTTCCCGCATCTTGGGCCTCACCACTGGCTGAGCATCCCCAGCTCCTGCACCAGGTGTTGACCCTGTTACCCCAGCTGGCTCTCCCTCTTCAGCCACCGGTGTGGCCTTCTGCGTTCCCTCAGCCATTCCCTAGATAGCACACAAGGGAAATGGGAAGGGCAGTGCTGACTTTTCTGTCAATGTCCTTACCAGTCCCTGGTTCCCACCGAAGCACAAGGAGGATGACTAGTAAACAGGAACGGTCTGACATGCAGTTTAATCCGAACAAACAAAGTCAGCACTGGAAGTGATCTGCTCCCAGCACTTTACATAGCTTCCCTCCCTGCAGGTCCACCCCCCATGCAGCAAGCCAGCATCCGGCACCTGTCCTGAACAACAGCAGCCCAGGGCCCTGCCTCCCTCCTGGCCCGCCGTCCAGTCCCTGCCGGTTGGTGCGCAGCATGTCGCACAGCGGAGCGGCAGAATCCAGATAGGACCCCAACCTCCTTTCAACCTCGCAACAAGTCCCATTGGCCTGGCGTGTCCCACGGTCCATAGGTGAATGACGGCCTTGCTGGTGCTGAGGCCGCTCCACTGTCAGCGGCACCAGTTTTGGGCCATGGGGCTGTTCCTGCCCTGCGTCGGCGTCGCTAGTCCTCTCCTCTTGTTGCCTGCGCCGCTGGACATGAGCTGCACCAGTCCCCCCTGCTCACCATTGGCATCACTGGGACTGAGCCGCAGGGTCGGTAAGCCGGTTGGTGGGTCTCCTCACCGGCGATGCTGGAGCCGAGCCACACGGCCTCCCTGGTGGACGACGTTGCCAGATTCAGACTGCCGGCTTTGGGCTGCGAGGTGGCCTTCTGGTACCTTCTTCCTCTCCCCTCCCGTGTATGTCGAGCCCATGGGGCTCGACACTCAGCCAGGTATGCTGGCTGAGGATTTCTGTGAGTTGAAGTCCACAAGTCATAAAAGGGCCAAGTTTGAAGACCCCTGGTCTACGCTATCAGGAGTAGGACAATGGTTGGTGGTAGATTCTTTACAGATGCTTTGATATGCCAAGAAAAATAGCTTTTTAAGACATTATAAGAGAGACAGGCCTGTTACTACATTCTTTAAGGATGTTTTACACTGGCTTAGTCCAGTGACCAGAATTCTCCAAACAGCACGGGTTCATCCAGTCCACCTATCTTCAAGCTGCCAAAGTTGAGAAACACATTCCTACTATTCTCTGATCTCCCCTCCAAGCACTGCTTAAATTCCAAGTCCAGGTTAAATATGTAGCTCATTCTTGAGCATAATGAAGTTCAGTGATCATTATTCACTGGATCCAGGAACTCATTCTATTAATGGCAATTATCATATCAACTAAGAATGATACAATATAGTTGACTGGGTTTGCAGTGTATTGTCCAGGAGAACTTCTAGACCATGCATCTCTCTGGGCAAAGGGAATGTATAACTTAGGGCAGTGATGGCGAACCTATGGCAAATGTGCCAGAGGCGGCAATCAGAGCCCTCTCTGTGGGCACATGCATCATCACCCCAGTCCCGCCTCCTCTCATGACCCCCTCCTCACCAGCAGCCCCCCCAGAGGAGAGTCGGCCCTGAGTGCGGCCTGCGTGGAGCAGTGCAGCCAAGGACATGGCAGCTGGGCAGCGGGGACAAGACTCTGCCCTCATGCCCCATCATGCGCAGTTGATGCTGTGCGGCATGGGTGGAGGGTGTGGCCGCCATAGCGCTGCTGGGCTACCTGGGTGATCTGCGGTGGGCTGTGGAGGCGGTGAGTGGCCCTGGGGGTGGGGTGGGTGGGGCAGCGGCAGAGCAGGCAGGATGGAGGGCAGAGCGGGGGCAGCCGGGGGCGGGGCTGGGGCTGGTTTTTGGGCACTCGATCTCTAAAAGGTTCACCATCACTGACGTAGGGTCTGAATAGTACCTGATTTTGTTGAATTATTTGTTAGGCAATTTAAAAAATCTGGAAGTAATCCTTTGAAAATAATTTTTCAGAAATTGGAAGATTGGTGAGATTAAAAAAAGGGCCTGTAAATCGAGCCATCAGCACTTCTAAAAGAAGATTTATTGAACATGGTAATATTTGCAAAGTCGGTATCAATGCTCTTATTCTTGTGTAGTTGGCTACTTTATTTTACCTTTAAGATACTGGGCAAAAAATTTCGGATTGGGCAAAATTTTTTGGATATAATATAGAATTGGAGAAATGGGAAAAAATATGGAAAATAAACATAAAATTGACTATGTCAGCGGCATTCAAGGAAAACCAGTTGAAGATGTTTTACAGATGGCATCTTCCAACAGCAAAGCTTGCCAAGATGTTCCAGAACAATTCGCCAACATGTTGGAAATGTAAAAAAGTACATGGAACATATTATCATTTATGGTGGACATGCCCAGTTGCGAAAAAATACTAGACTAAAATAAGAAGATGGATCGAAGAAATAATAGACCAACCCGTAGACTGGAAACCAGAGATCTTTTTGCTGGGTATTTTAAACAGAAAATATAGTAAAGAAATACGGTACTTAATTCTACATACAACAACGGCAGCAAGAATAGCATACACACAGTTCTGGAAAAATGAGAATATATCATCAGAGGAAGAAGTGATAAGAAAAATCCTGGACTGTGCTGAGATGGACAAATTAACAAAAGAGATAAAAGAAAAGGAAGATACAGAATACTATATAATAAGGAACAAGTGGTATGACTGGTTGGAGACTAGAAATAATAGAGAATAAATGTGGAAAGGTTAAAAGTGGAAAATGTGTGTATAATAATGTATGAAGGAAGAAAAATGCAAATAAGAAATGGGGCAAAAAGGACAAATATTCTAAAGAAGAATAAGGGGGGGGAAATGTAAATAATAGAAGATTACTGTTACGAAATCGCTGTAAAAAAGGGAGGAGTATATACTGTGTGTGTATGTGTGTTATGTTTTGTTTTGTTTTGTTGGTTTAAAAAATAAAAAAATATATTAAAAAAAAAAATACTGTAGATGTGTAAAGTACATCTGTCTACAGAATAAATGGAACAATTTTCTGCCTTTGAAGTTTTAGATTATATACTTTAATCTTATTCTCTTCTAGGCCAATGTTAAAAGTTTAGTACAGTATATGTATTTTTCCTAGGAGAACAGGGGTTAAAGAAATGGCTTATATTATCTTAGATGAGTTTACTGTTCTACCATTTGGAAGCTATATTAGATGTTATTGTTAAGGCTTTGCATACATTTACATAGCAAAGTAAAATCCCAAGGTGGCTGTTCAACATCTGTCAGATGTAATGTTTTGGAACACAATTAAGCTAGTTTCCATTGCAAAAGAGGTTGTCTTACATTGGTTGATTAAACTGATAAATTGTTTCAGATTTTATACCAAAGGAATATTATTCTTTCCTTTGTTTTTGGCTAATTGGACAAAATAAACCCCAATAGCATTATGATATTAATGAACAATCTTTCTTGGAAATATACCAAACATCAAGCTCAAAGTATGCCGTTATGCAACAGAGTTCAGTATAGATGTTCTTAGATGTACTCTAGATCAGACATGTCAAACACAAGGCCCGGGCCCGATATGTGGTTCCGTCCGGCCCCAGGCCCTGCTCTGGAAACAGCAAAAGACTGGCCCGCTGCACCTCAGCCCGGCCCAAGCCGACTGGGCATTGATCTACAACCTTTGAGGACATGGCAGCATGGTTGCGTCCATCAAAGCCAGAACGCGCTCAGTCTTAAATCTCTCTGGAGAAACAAGCCAAGAGGAGGGAGAGTAAGGTAGGAAGTTGGTGAAAAAGCTTTTTATTCTTTCTCCAGAGAGACAAGCCAAGAGGAGGGAGAGCGAGGTAGGAAGTTTGTGAAAAAGCTTTTTATTCTTTCTCTGGAGAGAGAATAAAAAGCCTTTTTGCCAACTTCCTACCTCACTCTCCCTCCTTCTGGCTTGCCTCTCCAAAAAAGAGAAAATAAAATCTTCTCCCCCAGTCAATCTCCTCTTCTCCTTTAAAAATCCCTCCCCAAGAGCCCTGCCCCGCCACCAGCCACCGCAAAGGCCTCCGGAGCTCCCAACCTCTCTGCTGAATCTGCAGAGCTCCTGCAAAGCCTCCCAACCAGCGCCGATCCCACCAACTCCCTTCTCTGCTACAAAAGGAATGAAGGAATGAAGGTTCCACGGGGTAGCCCTGGAATCAGCAAGAAGCTGCCTCTCCATCTCTGCCCCACCCCCTGGGTGTGCGTACTGGAGACAGCCAGAGCCGGTGTCCTGGGTGAAGTCAGCCTGCGGGACAAGACAGCCAGCAGGGACACTGGACTCCGCTTGCGTGCACACCCAGGGGGCGGGGTGGGGCGGGGCTGCCCTGTGGATTTAAGACTGAGTGTGTTCTGGCTTTGATGGATGCAACCAGATTGTAGATCAGTGCCCGGTCAGCCTGGGCCGGGCTGAGGTGCAGCAGGCCAGTCCTTCACTCTTTCCAGAGCAGGTCCCTGGGCTGGACGGAACCACATATCGGGTCGGATCCGGTCCGTGGGCCTTGTGTTTGACATGTCTGCTTTAGATCCTTGATTATGATATTAGAAACCAGCAATGTCCAAAGAGTGCCTGTTAGACTGTCATTTGTCAGTGTAGAAATGCCACAGTTCCCTGATTGACAGCTAAGGCTTCCTGGGAGTTTCAATTTCCAAAAGAAATTTTAGTCTGGGAATTTGGAATTTTGCAATTCCAAAATGGCTAACCTTCTTGGATGAGAAGTGAATTGTTTTCAGGGAAAAAGCCCCAAGAAAGTCCAGTTGCTTTTTTGGAAAAGCACCTTTGGGACAATGGAACAATAGGATTTGGGCAAGGGGGAAGATAGGATAATGATCAGGTTGGAAGTTCTGAGGAGGAAAAGAGTCAGAAAGGAAGAATTGTGTGTTAATTCAAAATTCAATGGGTGAAGTAGAGCAGAACTTAATACGATTTGGGGGATTTAAAGACAACACACCTCAGTAAAATTCAGTTCAGGATTTCCTCCATTCTAAATTAATTTATATTCCATTTTCAGTATCAAACAATTATATTTATATTTATAAACATACACATCAAAATCTCATGTGCAGATTATAAGGCATTTGGCATCCCATACAATTTTCATTTAAACATAGATAAATTCTAAGAATTTTATGCAGTAATTCCTAGAAAGCTGTTAAGAACACATACCCCAGGTTATAAGCAGTCAATATGTTAGAAAATAAGGAATCCTGCTTTAATAATAGTCTCCAGAGCTGTCTCCTGCAGTTGAGAGGACAGTGGAGTATAAGCTGCATTACCACAAACCCATTAGCCAGACTAGAAGGTGAGCTCTAAGCAAAGTTTTGTTGCATAAATTTTAAGTTCAAGGGAGCTTATTTTTGATACAACATGCTTTAATATTGCACAGGATTCTGTATTTTACGCTAAGGTTTTGCATTTCTGTTATTGGTAGTACCATTTTCTTTGAGGCATAAAATTAAGTGTATGCCTCAAAGGAATATAGGTTCTGTGTGGTTGCTAGGAACTGAAAATGAGTCAATGACACATAATCCATCAATCAATTGAATTAAAAATGGAGATAAGCAAAATGGTATACCTTGTTTGGCTTTTGGTAGATACTTTCTCACCTTGTTGTAAATGTTCTTTTGCAGTAAGATAACTTCTGTCCATTCGTGTCAAATTTTAAATAAGCATTTACAGCAATTATTGTATTATACCGTAAGGTTTTTTGTTGTTGTCGTCATCTGGCTAATTCAGAAAAAGGAATTGTCTTGAGAATAAGTGCCAAATTAATTAGCCCAAGGAAATATGTTATGTAATGCATGGGAATCTGAACTGTTCTAACATTGAAATTGGACCTTTTGTGAAAGTTAATTTCACAGAGAGCAAAATTAAGATTTTATTATTAAATTAGATAATAATTATTAGATGATAATATAATTATATTATTAGATTATTACTAACTAGATTTATAAGACTGCCCAACTCAAACAATTTATCACTTTATAGCAGAAAAACAATAGTGTGACTCTTTCTGACCAAACAAATCCTCAAATCCTCAAACCACATAACATTAAAACATATACAATATATACTATAAATATAAAATCCAAAATGTAAAATGGCCACTAAGCACCATAACAGAATATTTATCCTACAAACATAATATAGCAGAGCAGAGCACAACATATCAAGCAAATTACCCATAGCTCCAGTTATAAGTAAAGGCTTGCAATGATAGCCATTCATTTACAATAAAAATTTTAAAATATGAATTAATATAGGAAAATGAATTATATTTAGAAATCACCCTTAGTCATTTGATATTGGGGATTTTCGGATTGTCGTGGGATAGAACTGTGCTTAATAAATAATAAAATAAATCAAGTTTTTCATCAGAAGTTCATGGGTTAATCTGTATCATCTAGGAACATGAAGGTTAGTATAAACAGAGTTCACATTCTTACCATTTTTACTCACAGTTTTCCTTAATATGTAGGTCAGGGATTTTTAAACATTGTGCTGTTGCACTCCCTTTAGTGAAAACGTAATGTACACACCTCCCCTAAAAATCCCAAACACCAAAATGAACACAAATGTATAATGAAAACAGTACAATGAAAATTTGGGGAAATTTGCAACAAGGTAACTATTTAGTTTATCAAATTTAGATATTGCCCATCTCACTGACAGAGTGACTGGGTTGTTTACAGATAAAAGCATAAAAACCACACAATGCATATCAAATTCAGTATAATGAAAGCCAAAAAATAGATAAGTTAAAAACTTAAAGACAGTGGGATTGTCTTCTGGGTACTAAACATCCCCAGGATTGCATGTTCCTCTTTGAGCCCCATGCGAGATGACAGAATCAGGTCTTCACACTCTTCTCACTTCATCTCTGGGGAAGGATGTTCCATATGGCAGCGACAATGGCTCTATTTCTGAACCCAACCAATCAAAATTCTTTAACTAACAGGGTCCATAAATACCTTGCCTGCCTGACTGGGTGGGACGGGTTGATGTGATGGGTAAGATGGTTCCTCAAGTCTTTCACGCCTTCCCTGGACTCTCTCTCCTGCTCCCCAAGGAAGACACACCTCACACTTTGGGAAATCCTGAGTACAACTTTTATATGCACCTTTTCATAATATACCCAATTTTAGTGGACATTTGTTCAGTTATACATGTTTAATATAAATTTCCTCACTGTATGCTTTTCTAAAATACATTTTTTCATTCTATACTTTGTAAAGATATCACTATTCTTCATACAGACCTTAAGCATGTCTTTGAAATATAGTTTTTGATGGACATTGAAAGACATGACTGGAGTTCATTCATTGCTATGCCAGTATAGAATACATATTCAGAAATTATGCTTATTTGTACTCAGAGAAATTCATGATGGGTTTATTTTTATTTTTCCACAGGAAAACCTAAGTAGAAAAATGTTTAGGTAAAATGGAAAGAAAGTGGCCATACCAATGATTTTAAAGATAATTAAGGGGAGAAATGCTCTTCAACAAAAGACCTCTATTATTGTCATCACTTTTTGTCACTATACCAAGTCATTAAATACTCTTTAATAAACTAAATTGTCACCACCAGATCTTGTCCATCAAATGGAAAACTTTTAATTAATTTCTGATCACTTTCACTAATTGGTTATTAGCATTTACCTTTGTGTAGGTAGTATGTTACCTATTTCAAATATCTGTCTGGTAATACCATTAATTAAATTATTGTTCTTTAGTTCTTGACATCTATCTGAATAGAATTATGAGGGGATATTGAGTTTCATTTTTCATATGCAAAATATTGTTCCTCAGTCATAGGAAGAGAGGTACTGAATGAGTCAAAGGAAGTAATAAAATCATAGGAAGACATGTACTGAATGAATCAAAGGAAACATGGCTAATAATTCTGTTTCCAAAAGTAGCCAGGCAGATGCTGTCAGACAGCCTACAAGTAAGCATGAAGCCAACAGTTGTTCACATTTCCTTTACAACTGTCTTATTCTTGCACTATTAACATATACTTACTGAACCTGCAATGTTATGACCCATATCTTGGAGTACTTCCAGTAAATGTGGTAAGACTGAATAGACATTTTATATGCTAAAGAAAGGGGGAAGGAAGGGCTTGAGGAAGCAGCCAGTTTGATGTAGTGGTTAAGGCACAAGGCTAGAAACTGGGAGATTGTGAGTTCTAGTCCAGCCTTAGGCACAAAGCCACCTGGATGATCTTGGGCTGGTCATTCACTTTCAGCCCTAGGAAGGATGCAATCACAAACCACTTCCAAAAACTGTGCCAGTTGCCAAGAGTTAACATTGACATGAAGGCTCCAAATAGAAGGTACCAACTTAGAACTAAAGGAGAAATTTCCTGACAGTTAGAACAATTAATCAGTGGAACAAGTAGCCTCCAGAAGTTGTGGGTACTCCAACTCAGGAGGTTTTTAAGAAGAGATTGGGCAAACATTTGTCTGAAATGGTATTAGGGTTTTCTGCCTGAGCAGGGGGTTGGACTAGAAGACCTTCAAGGTCCTTTCCAATTCTGATATTCTGTTAATATGTGTGTATGTGTGTTTGTTTTATGTGTGTGTTTCACTATGCCTCCTTTGTCTTAACTTGCTACTTTCTTCTGCCAGTTCCCACTTCAATGTCAGTTCTTCCTTTTTTCTCTCCTTTCCCCTTTCTTGTTATTCTATCTAGTTTCATTTTTCTGTATTTGCATGAATCCTAGGATTGCTATCAACTTTTTTCTTCATACTTATGCTTTTGAGTTTCTACAATTCAGAAAGCAGTTTTGACAATATTTCTGGGCTACTAGTTAAGGCTTTGTGATGCTCACAAAGGAAGATAAACACATACATACAATTTTTTAGAATGTTTATTCATTCATTCATTAATAAAATTTATATAGCCATCTATCTCACCAAAAGCATTTCTGGATGGCACATAATAATCAGATAGAACAACAAATATAAAAACAAGAGATATAAAGTATTAAAACCATATTAATAAATATCCTAAGAGCCAGAAATACAAGCCATAGGCAAAGAATGTACTAAACCATTTACAGCTGTATTGCTTATTGATATAAGCTAGTGATCATAATCATCATAACCAATCTATACAATAAATTAATCAGACAATATGGAACTGATGGGGATCCAAGTAAATATTCCTATTCACATTAGCCATATCTTAATTATGGTATAATATATCAAAGATACAAGAGCTATATTAGCTAATATTAGCTAATATTAGTATAGTTTTCTCAGTTCAAATGAGTCTCAGTAGAATTTGAACCATAATTAACCATGCAGGGTGCATTCAGGCAACTTGATAAGCTAAAATACGGTTGCTAGTTTGTGATTTACTTTATTATGCAAACCTAGCCAGTCACTTTGGCATGTGATAAAAATAAGTATGGTTTCTTTGATAATTTCTGCTTTGTTTTCTCTCCTTTGTTCTCGTTAATGCCTTGAATTTACGTGGATTCATTACAGCTTTTGATAGGATAAAAGAAGCCAGAAACTAGAATGAAATATTATATTCTTATTTATATATCACATTAAGTGACAGGTATGTTGTAAGCCAAAAAGAAATCATGGACTTAAAATATAAGTGACTGAAAAATAAGCTATGCTGAAGTGAAAAATCAGTCTTACATATTAGTTAGTAACTGACATGGCTGTCCATGTTTTGCTCTTTACATCTACAGGATTACACTGAATAAAAATGCAATGCTCTATATTTTATTTATTTACCCATGTTCTGGCTGCCTAATATCAGTGACAATCAGCATCTTACAAGAGCAATAAAATGCAGTTTACTAATTTAAATAATGTAAAATCAACAGCATAAAATCTTTAAAACCTTTTGTCAACAGTTGTCTAAAATAACCTGTCTAGTTGCCTACTGGACTGATATAGAACAGTTGTGTGGCATTTTGGATATTAGCCTTGCTTCCCTTTCAAATTTTAAAGTTGTGATAATGCAGTCCCATTATTTCTAATATGCATATTGAGGATGATGAAAAGCATAGCTCCATGACTAATTTTGTGAACATGATTTTTTTTTCTTTGTTCTCAATAGAGCATTGCTAATATCGGAACATACTGACATGTTTGATGAATCCAAACATCTAGTACAGGGGTGTTAAACTGCTGGCCTGCAGGCCGGATGTGTCATGCCGAAACCGCACCCACCCCAGCTCCAGCAATGGGGAAAAAATCACGATACATTGCAACATGTCACGTGATGTTGCGAGTTTGACGCCCCTGACCTAGTAGCTTTGGGGCAACCTTTAAAGAGACAAATAGGATCTGTGTTTCATCAGTTCCAGCAACATCAGCATTATGTCTTTTATTATGGCTTAAAGAGAGTAAATTGGAAAAAAAAGTCAGGGTTAGATTTTACAAGTAGTCATCGACTTACAGCCACATGTGAGCCCAAAATTTCTGTTGCTAAGTGAGACATTTGTTAAGTGAATTTTACCCCATTTTATGACTTTTCTTGCCTCATTGGTTAAGTGAATCCCTGCAGTTGTTAAATTAGTAACATGGTTGTTAATTAAATCTGTTTTCCCCCATTGACTTGCTTGTCAGAAGGTGACAAAAGGAGATCACATGACCCCCGGGACACTGCAACCATCATAAATGAGCCAGTTGCCAAGCATCTGAATTTTGATTACGTGACCAAGAGGATGCTGGTTTGGTCCTAAGAGTGAAAAATGGTCATGAGCCACCTTTTTCTGTTGCAACTTTGAACAGTTGCTAAACAAGCTATTGTAAGTCGAGGACTATCTGTATGTTGGTTGCAGCTACATTGTTAGTCACTCATCATTGGCTTTCAGTACTCTTAAATTAGGAGAGGAAAGCCAGTTTGGTGGTTAAGGCACCAACTGCCAAGACTATGAGTTCTAATTCTACCTTAGGCATGAAAGCTGGTTGGGTAACCTTGAGCCAGTCACACTCTCTCAGCCCTAGGAAAGAGACAGTAGCAAACCACTTCCAAAACTGCATGGGCTTCCAGGCAATTGCCAAGAGCAGGACCTACCTAGACTGAATTTAATCTCTCCTTCCAAAATTAAAAATTGTCGTAATGTGAAGACTCACAGTTACGATACAGAACATGCAGCACTTAGGTATTGTATAATGTGGTCTTTTAATCTGATTTGGAAGTATTTAAAAATATTAAAATATTTGACCTCATTGGTGGTGTGGACTTTTTGGAAAGAAGAAATGTGTCTTGACAGGAAAAAAAATTAGGAGGAAGATTTGAATTTCCTAAGTGCTAGGATATTTGTAATTGTAGTGACTTTATTTTGATTTGTAAATTGATTTTAATTTTGAAATGACCATCTCCTTCTTTCCTATGACAATTTCAGTTATTATGAAAATGACACAGTGGAAAGCTCATAGCCCTGTAACACGTGCAATTTCCACAGCCTTTCTTAATCTCATGTGGTCTTAAAATCCTGGTCTTTGCAAGATTGTATAATTAGCTCAGCTGGCACAGAAGGAGGTTGTTCTAAATTTCCATACTGATTTTCCGGCATCTATATTCATAGAAAATTCAATGTTGGCTTTTCTGAACGCTGAATGCCAAACTGAAAGCCCTTCATTAAAACTTTAGTTGCTCGAAGTAAATGGAACAAAGAAATGGCTATTTCTGTAATGATAGACAATGCAGAAATGGAAGTCCTGGCTTAACAGCTTGACTATTTTGAGTTGGTGATTCTTAGGTCCCGTGTCATATGAAGCAGTAGCAAACCACTTAGAGTTTTAACTACATGTCTAAAAATGCTGCCTTTTTCTGCTGTAAAAGAAAAGATTGGGAATACTGTCATCGTATCATTTATTGTTTCCCTCATGCTTCTACCTCATTTTGGTGGACGGTGGCACTTCTATTGCAAGTGAACTATGGAAAGTTTATTGCCACACATTTTATATTGCATTGTCTCAGATCAAGGGAAAAAAAAAGATTAAGGGGTAAAGTAGTTCGGGGGAAAAAGATGTCTAAAAAAGGAGGACACTTGAAGCCAGAAGGTGGATTTGAGGCGTGAAGGTACTTGAAGAGAGGACAAAATGTGTTTAGTCAAGCAGTGTGCTCTCCAACCTTCTTTAATCTCATGCTTGGCTGCACTTGAGATTCCTTTTTGTATTTTTCCCCAATGCTAGATTTTAAGTATCCACTGCTGTCTTAAAACTGCCCTATACTGTCCAGCCGCTACATAAGGGTTTGCTGTATGCATCGCCTGGTTGACAGTCCTTTTTGTGGGTGTTTTTATAGGTAGACTGTAAAATCAAAAAGGCAATCAAGCCCTTAATGGAGTTCAGTGTACATCTATTGACAGCTATTTTTCTTTTTCTTTGCTTGTAAACAATTGACAAAAATCTGTAAAAGATGGAAAAATACTTCTTAGAACTTCTTTTCAAGAGAGTCTAAGAGCAGAAGACAATATAGAGAAGGCGGTCTTTTCTGCCAGCATTGCAAGTAAATAATAAAGCACAGAAAGAAAATGGTGCTCCAGTAGTTTTTCTTTCCTTAAGTTGCCCCGAATAATACTGCAGCCATTAAGCTGCTTAATGCTAAATCTCTGTGCCAAATGCTATACATTGCACAGATATGCACAGACAAGAATCTAAAGGTCCTGTATACTGGTCTAAGGGTTTGAAAGCATTCTTTCAGCTTTCATATTGTCTTCTAATCTGTGTGGAAACAGGAGTGGTTCCACTGGAAGCAGGGTGGGTTTGATTTAAATGAAGTCGATTTAAATCACGATTTAAATCATGATTTAAATCACTAGTAAAAAGGCTTGATTTAAATCAACTCGATTTAAATCATAATTTTTAAAGAGCAACTGCCATCTCTGTCCCGCAACGGCTCCTCTTCTGACCCACTGTTGATTCACCAACAGTCCCATTCACTTTAATGGGATGGCTGGTGATGTGGCAGTGACACAACAAGGTGAGGGACATGGCGGGCAACAGGTGAGTGGTTGCCCGCTAACAGGCGCTGCCATGATGGATCTGAAATGACAGGTGCTCTTTAAATGTAAAGACTCATTCTTGCTGGTAGTTAGAATCTTTAATATTATTTGCAAACAAAATGAAGGTTTCCTATTCAGAATAATAATCTGTTAGGTTAGTAAAACAGCGTTATCAGAACTGATTTTAGTTAACAGGTTAATCACATATAATTGGAGAACTACTCATATTATTTTATTTAATTAAAACACTTAGAGCCTGGTACAGATGCTTTTCTCTTCAAACGTTTGTAGTGTACATAGATTTGCAAAACAATGGGATAAAGGAATATTCCTGAACTTTGTTTTATGATTTATCTCATGGTTACTGTGAAATTGTATGAATGCATCAGTGCAGTACATGTTATCTCAGCTTGCAGAGCTTGGATTCATTGAATGAGTTTACCAAAAATGTAAATATTGCAGAATATACAGCCTCATGCTACATAACTAAGCCCCATTTCATGCTGAATAAATTAAATTATTAATGTATATTAAATAGAAAACTATATTTAGATAGATTTTTACTCCAAAAGCATTTTATTAAAATAAATTTGATAAAAATTTAAAAAATCCAATTTAAACAGACTCTTGGGTCTGTTCACAACGGACAAACAAACACCTCAGATTCTCTCTCCATGGATGCTGAGGTGGTCCATTTTTCTGTCAGCTTATAATTACAGGCTGATTCACAAACTGGGTAGGGAAATGGGCCACGCAGACGGCCTTAGCAGGCTGCCCCTGCCGCACTTAGAGCCAGACCCCACTCCAGCGGCTTGCATTCTGGCTATCCAGGATTTGCCAGAGTCTCCCTTTAATGCGGGAGATGTGGCTGCCGAGACAGTTTCAGACTGTCTTGGCAGGAAAGACGAGCTGTCAGCTCACAAAGGTTGCATTTTGTGGGGAAGTCGGGTCATAGTCCTGCACTCCTTAAAGCCCAGGGTACTAGAGTCTCTGCATGAGGGACATCCGGGAATAGTCCGGATAAAGGCACTCGCGAGAAGCTACATGTGGTGGCCAGGGTTAGATAAAGATATTGAGGCCCAAGTACACTGCTGCTACATTTGCCAGCAATCCCGGCCAGAAATGCCGCAAGCCCCCATCCATCGATGGGAAACAACACAAGCCCCGTGGTCAAGAATCCACATTGATTTTGCGGGACCCTTTCAGGGACAGCTGTTCCTCATTGTGGTGGACAGTCACTCTAAGTGGTTAGAGGTCGCACTTGTCCCCACTATGACTACTGCCAGGACCATCCAGGAATTGCACAGGATCTTTGCCACACACGGGTTACCCGACAATGGGGCTCAATTTACAGCTACAGAATTCCAGTCCTTTTTGAGGGTTAATATGATCAGGCACGCCACTTTGGCTCCCTTTCACCCGGCCTCAAATGGCCAAGTGGAACGCATGGTCCGAACGACCAAAGAATCCTTTAAAAGGATCGTAACCAGCAACTGGCAGCATAGACTAGCAGACTTCTTACTCTGCCAACGCACGACTCCATGCACTTCCATGGGCAGAAGCCCAGCTGAATTAAGATGTGGCCATTGTTTAATCACTAAGCTGGATCAGCTGCATCCAGACCAAGTTGCCTCGGAATCAGCACACCAAAGTCACCGTGCAGTTTGTAAGTTGGCAACCCAGTTTGGGCACGAAACTACAGTCGAGGGGCACTGTGGATGGTAGCTGTGGTTGGTAAGGTGTCAGGGCCGCTTTCTTACAAAGTGGTCCTGGAAGACGGTCGTGTGCTACATCGGCACATTGACCAACTGCGAAGAAAGCTAGCAAACCAGCCTCTGGCTCATGACTCTTGTGAAAGTCAAATTCAGCATGACAGCATGACAGCATGAGTATGATAGCAGCCTGGCATCAGAATCTTTGAGCGCTACTGAGAATCCCAGCAGAGGGGATTTTTATTTATTTTGAACTTATATGCCGCCCTTCTCCCCATGGGACACCAGCGGAGGGTGAGTTGGCCCCGATTGCAGAGACTGCACTCACTGAGCGAATCCGGCAGACGGCTCCAATTTCCAGCCCAGTGGAAACTGTTCCACCAATGGACAGTGGCTCGGGTCTACCCAGACAGACCAGCCACAGAGACTCAGGTCTACCCGCAATAAACGGGTCCCAAAGTCCCGGTCTACCCAGCCTGGCAGGGAAGCTAGTAGACCGGGGGCCTCCAGCGCTGCCGAGATGTTCAGAGAGGTCGAGAAGGCCACCAAAGTATTTACAAGACTATGTTCAATAATTGTCATTATGAACTATCCAGGGGGAAGGGGTGTTATGTATTGATGTAAATTGCTTAGAAACTGTTGAAAATGCTTAAATGGCTGCATCCGTTTAAACTCCAGACTGACTGTCTACATACTTGTTAGCTTGTGTTTGAGTGGGAAAGACTGCTTTAATTCTATTGGCCGCCGCCTAGTGGTGATCCGTATAAAACAGTTACGGCCGCTTCTGTTGTTAACTTAATAAATGAGTTCTTGTTGCACCAATCGCCTCGTCAATGCCTCACCGAACTCAAAACATAACAATTATAGCCTTTTTTTAATTTTTAGGCCAGGAGGAAAGTAGATTTGTTAAGAAGTCTTCACTATTTCATACCATACAGACCTGAGTGCTGCAGGCAAGCTACAAGACTGGGTTCCTTCCTGGAGACCATTTTAGATCTGCAAACTAACTGTTTCATTGCAGATTTTCTCAGTACATGGTAGGTCTTTTATTTTGGTCTTCTTTAATGTTCTGCCTTGACAGTATTGGATGGGAGGTTTCATTAAATCCCATTTAATGGGAGAAATTGTTCCTATGGGCAGAATGATCTTGTGATCTTACTGTACTTATTTCTTCATTGCCCTTTCTACAAGAACTTACATGCAGGTATAGCTATATGACTTCCTGGTAGAAATCAGACTTTCAGTGAGAGAGATATGTTTTCTATTCTGAGACTGGAACCCTATTATTATAATAAACTGAGATACCAAGTTCTTACCAGCAGCTATTGCTTAAGGCATGCCCTGTGGACTTCAACTGCCAGAATTCCTGAGCCAGCCATGTTGGCTCAGGAATTCTGGGAGTTGAAGTCCACAGGTCTTTAAGAGGCCACCCCTACCTTAAGCCAACTAGTATGCTAGCTGGGGAATTCTGGGAGTTCAAGTCCACATAACTCAGAGCTGCTGAAATTGAGGAAAACTACCCTAAGGTATGCTAAACTTGGAAAGATTTTCCAAGAAAGTTCTTTTACACCCTCTTCCTCATTTAGCAGCCATGTTCCATTCCAACAATTTGCTTGTGAAGTGAAATGGTAGCTAAGTGAACAGGGGGCGTGTGTGTTTCTGTGTTTGTGTGTGTGTGTGTGTGTGTGTGTGTGTGTGTGTGTGTGTGTGAGAGAGAGAGAGAGAGAGAGAGAGAGAGAGAGAGAGAGATGCTGTGAAGATCATGGGTTGATGCTCTCTTATTCAGATAAAGTTGTCTTACAATTGTGCTGCTTCCCCCCCCCCACCTTTTCAATATTTTTTGCCCCCTTGGGGTGACAAAAAAAGTGCTACTTGGAAGTTAACAAGGTGAGTTTTATGACTTTTATTAGTTGATTAGGATCTTCTATGCAGCTGTGGTCTTGCTCAGCTTTACATTTAAGGCTTTTGTTGTCAGATGCATGAAATTTGCAGGTATTGATTGGAAAATGATTTTTTCATTACTATCATATTTGAGAATGATCACTAACTAAGATAATGGCTAAACAAGTGGCTCTTTTTAAAAAATAAATAAATATTGCTCTTGTTTATCGTTTTTCGCTTTGTTACATTTTGTTCTCTTTTGTTTACTTCTTACATTTACTTATTAAATTTTAATTCTCTGTGGTAGTTTTATTGCTGTTACTGTATTTGAGATATTTTTAGTGCCTTGTTTTAGAGTTGTAGCTACTTTGCTGGTCGCTGACCATAAATAAAAGTTGTCTTTCATTATGCATGCAGAAGCATGTTAACTATCATCCAGTCTGTTTTTGAAGGGAACAAAACAAAATGGTTGGCATATTGAATAATCTGTGAAATTTGATCATGGCTTTCAAAGCATTTGTGCATTTTCTGGCACAAATGTCTTAACCGTCAGTCTGTCATTTCACAATACAGCCGAGCTTTTCTTCCACGTTGAAACTTGGAATTAAATATATGGTATATATTAATACAATGTATGTTATAAAACAATCATTTATGTTCACTGCTCTCCATGCTCCCAACAGTGTAATACTCTTTAGATTTTATTTTTAACTAAACACGTGGATGGGTCAGAGCAAAAATGTCTTATTTTGATTCTTGAAGTCACTTCTTTTCCTGAAATAATTTATGAAAAAACTGGGGGTAACTATGACTTTGCACTAGATAAGAACTAGATAATTTTTTTAATTGTAAAATTTAATAGTTTATTATAATTTTAGCTGAAGGTCTTTGGGTTGTTTATAATAAAGCAAACATAAAAATACAATTTCAATAAATAAATCAGGTGCAATAAATAAAATAAAAATTTAAATAAAAAAAACTATAAAAAGTTGGTAGCAGGAAGACGGCCATTTAGAATCTAATGCAATGGAAATTAAACAAACTTAGAACATCAGTAAAACCCATTTTAAAAGCCTGGGGAAATAGAAAGTTTTTACCTGATGTCCAATTATCCTAATACAGCAAGCTAACACACAGGGCTATTGTGAGGGAAATAAGAGGAGGAAGTTGTGTGGGATATGTTTGCTGCTTTGAGTTATTTGTAAAAATAATAAAGATAGGATACACATAAATAAAATTTTAAAAAAATTAAAAATGCAGGCATTGGTTAAAAAAAAATCCCTCTTTCCCTACTAGAAGTTAACCTCCAACTCTTTTGGTGGGGAACCTGGAAGAAGGCCTCAGTATAATTTAAGTATAACTAATTCATCTCATATCTATTCTCATTTGCTTGGTCTTTTGTATTGTACCTTCTGCTTAATGAGATGCCATTGCTTTAAATTACTACAAATATACAATGTTAATTTACCAATCAAAGCATTTGGTATTGTTGGGAAAAAGTACTTGTAAATTATACTTCAATTTCACCTAAACTGACTATAATTTAAATAATTTTTCTACCTCTTCATGAATTTTAAAAGAGGAAGAGAATAAAACTTTCTTCTTAAATTGTTCCACATTTTTTATTTTAGAAGCAGTTATTTTGAAGGAGAATAAATACACTTTCCTCAAAAAAATGTATGATATTAAATAACAAGAAAGATCCTGCCACTTAAATTTAATGCCTGAAGAAGAAGCTTCTTGGGAATAATGAATATAGAATGATTAAAAAAGAATTTAAGTTAATATTCCTTCCTGCCATTCTCCCTCCCTCCCATATTATTAAGTCCTACAAAGAAAGTTATTGTTGCTTGAATCCTATAGTTGAAGGCAGATATAAGATATTTGAAGGATATTGTGGAAAGAAAAGTCTTCATCTTGGTTCATCCAAGCCGGGGATAAATAAACAACATGGTGACTGCTTTAGAAAGAAAGTTGCAGTTTATTGAAGAGCCAGACAGAAAGATGGTTCTGGCAGGAAAGAGGAGAGAAAAAGGACTGAGCACATGTGGATAGTAGTTTTTTATACTCCTCTTGAGCCTTTTGTTTGAAGTAGTTTCCTGTTCCTGTTTCAGGCTTTGTATTTCCTGTGTCACGTATTCTGACATGAGTTTGGGTGTGCCTTTCTGGTATTCTTGTTGCTGGGTTAATCCTATTATATATCCTGCTTCCCTGGTGCTGGGGCTAATGACTCTGATAGTTTGGGTAGGGTATGCAGATTTTAGGTGTCTTTGTCTTCTTGATGCCTAGCTGGGGCCTTTCCGATGGTTTACATCTGCATTTGTACAGAGCTGGCTTCTGCTTGGGACAGAGAGACTTGGGGGCAGGGTTGGTTTCTGCTTTTAAAATCCTTTTGAGGAAATATATTTTTCTGCCCTTTTAATATATCCTTCTCTAGGGAGCTGACTTCCCTCAATATCTTTTAAGTCAAACGTCTTCACAACGTAGCTCTCAGAAAAGATTTCATGTAAACATCTAAAACATTAAACCGTAATTAGTATAAAGTCCAATAATAATAATTTGTATAACTAAAATTACAGTATAACTGCCAGTATTACATATACAACTAGCTGTAGGATTTAAATATATTTAAATATTTAACATCAAGAAAAGAACTTTAATATGGATTGTAGTATAAAAAGACTTGTAAATTGTATTTTTGGACAAATATTGTATTCCATTTTGGACAAGCTTTGGACAAATATGTATTTCATACAAATAATTGTTTGCATAAAATAGTATTTATATAATTATATGTGTTTAATCTAAATCCTACATTCATTTCTATTCAGTTTTTAATTGGTTCTGATGCTTAGCAGCCTATACTATAATTGTAAAATTAAAAACACATTGCTTGTTAAATTAATTTTATGCCAAGCCATAATGTGCAATTCATTTTTTTATGAATAAAATGTCCATCACCCTGTTGAATCTTGAAATCAAATACTGTGCACAAGAACAGCCTTCCCCAGCCAGGTGTCTTACGACTGCCACACCAAATCCACACCTGGATTTATAGTTCTAACATTCAGAAGGTATCAGGCTGGGGAAGACTGAATGAGGATGTCTGATACAAAGTGCTAGTTCATACTTATTATTTAGAGTTAAATTTCCTTAAGAAACTTTTAGAAATCTTCATTTTTCTTTCAGATTTTTTTCCTGTTTCCCATAGCTCTCTTCTGATGAAGGATTGGTTCAGATTTTTCATTGTGATCCATTAATTTAAAATGGCCTATTACAAGTTTCACTTTATTGATTCCAAGTTGTGATTTCAAGTTCAGAGAAATGAACTGTGCCATTGAGGTTTATATGATTGATAGTTCAAAAAAATGTTCCTCCAGCCATTGTTGTTCCCCTTGCATGTTTGAACTTCTAGGAAGTAGGAGGAAAAGAAAAAGAAATGGTCTCACATTGGATTTTGAGAATCAACAGCTAATCTTCCCAGTGCCTGAAACTCTTAAATAATTGGTAAAATATCTGCACTTTTGAGGGCAGGTTGTAAAGGATAAAATCTGCATTTCAAATCTTAAAAAGGTGATGGAATTTTGATTCGTTAAAAGAAGTGATTCAAAAGTTAAACCACAAATGAATATAATTTTACATTCTGCCTTTCTACCCTAAATATTTTAAAATACCTTAGGATGTTTGAAGTCAGAATAGGAGAGAGGAAAGAGTAAGAATATGACTTCATCCCAATGACTATCCAATACACAGTGAATACCATTAGGAATACCATATTTGGTTGCAAATTTGAGCAACCAGTGTTGCACAAGAAAGAGAGATAATTTCTCTCTCTCTTTGTTGCATAATTTTTGCAGTTAGAGGTTGTAGCTCAGCCCAACATTAAATCTTGATTAGGTGTAGAAAAAAGCCCCTTGAAAGTATAAAGCTTATGTACAATCATCTTCAACAGAGAGTTGGATCTCTGTTTCAACTTCAAACTTCTCTTCCCAACAAGGCAGAAGGAAAAACCAGGACTGAATGTGGGTTTGCTGTAGCTGATTCTGCTTTTCTTCTTATTCTGGGATTTAGACTCTTGTCCATTAAACAAGGCAGTTAAACATTCCAAGATCCCTAAATTATTTTCTAAACATTTAACTTTAAAAAAGGATAGATAGACTTTTAGTAGCTGATGGTATGTTACAATCAGCTCAAGGGCTGGTTCTGCAGAAGGATGTAGAGTTTCATCAAAAGAAGGAAGTGTTGGTGCATATTTCTTGATTAGTTCCCATATGTCAAGACAAACAAAATATTTTGCACCTCTTACAAGTTGTATCTGTTAATCTTGTTTAGAGATAATTCTCTGCTACTTTTGCAAGAGTAATCCCTCCCTTTTCTGAAAGTTTGAAAACTTGATTACCTTATTGTTATCCATAGAACTGGTTTAAATATATCCCATTTCAATGTAATGTAATATTATTATATTATATTATATTAATATTATTATATTAATATATTATATTATATTATATTATATTATATTATATTATATTATATTATATTATATTATATTATATTATATTATATTATATTATATTATATTATATTATATTATATTAATTATATTATATTATATTAATTATATTATATTATATTATATTATATTATATTATATTATATTATATTATATTATATTATATTATATTATATTATATTATATTATATTATATTATATTATATTATATTATATTATATTATTATATTAATATATGAGAAATCGTTACACTGAATATATTTTTTCTATATATAATATAGCTTCTGTAATGCAGATTGCCACAAAAACAACAGCCCCCTAAAACTGCTAGTAAATTAATTTTGTGTTGGCATGAAGGTAAATGAACACAGTAAAAAAACAAGGGTTGTTTACAACAATAAAGAGATATAGTGAGATATTGAGAATGATAATGGTAAACTACAGTAATTTAAATTCAGTTTCTTTTACTTATCTGATCTCTTTAATTTCTTTGACTTGCTATTTTTAGACTTCACCTAATTTTATTTATTTGTATCCTGCTTTTATTATTTTTGCAAATAAGGTGGCAAATGTACCGAACACACCTTCTTCCTTCTCTTTTATTTTCCCCACAATAACCCTGTGAGATGCATTGAGCTGAGACTTCTTCTTCTTGTGCCATATCTGTTATCGGATGTTGGCGATCATGTTGGTGATCCTGTTTTTATCAGCAGCCGCACAAAAAAGTGCTGCTGAGTTTTGTCCAAACCTAAAGTCACACACCTGGCTTTCATAGCTAAGGCAGGACTAAAACCCACGGTTTCCCATTTCTTAGCCTGGTGCCTTAATCATTAGACCAAACTATTGCTTTCCTGAAAGGGAACTTCTGATGGATATGCCTGTTGTGCTTATTTTATTATGGGATTCACCTATGGCTACTGGGCTATTCTTCTGGAGTGATTTCATTTAGTGTCTCAAAAGAGAGGTTTCAGTGGTGCAATGCAACAATCATTTTTTTTAAAAAAAAAATATGTCACTCATTGCTTCCAATATTAGTGGAATTTTAAATCCATATCTTTAATCTTGAAAAGATTACTAGTGTAGTTCAAGAGTCAACATCATCCATAAAACAATTAAAAAAATTCCCGTTCATTACTATTACAAATGTTAGTATTGCTATTGTTATGTATTATTGATCAAATACACCTGTCACTCAAGTATCAATTTTTCAAGAGTAATATCTCTACTGTTTATTAATCACTCTTTTAATAATAACTATTCACTCATTGTTACTTAGCTTTTGCTTTTTGAAGCTTTTATTATTATTATTATTAGTAGTAGTAGTAGTAGTATTATTAGTAGTAGTAGCATTAGTGTTAGTATTATTAGTATTATTATTAACATTATTAGTATTATTAGTATTATTAGTATTATTATTATAGCAAGGAACATTTATGGATACAAGAAAACTGAATGGGTTGAAATGAATGTTGTGGTAGAATTTTGGCAGCAAGCAGTAAAGTACAGTTTCTAATGGAAGGAAGTCAGGAGACCTAAATATTAATCAATAAACATAGGGATCTGTTACATTAATAATTTTACCATTATTACCAAGAGAAAAAAAGTCTTAAAAACATTGACATAAAAAGCATATGATATCACATGACTGGCAAGATATAGACTTATCTTGGAAGACTGGTGCTGATTGCGCACTTCTTTTAAACCATGAATGATTTGTGACTTTTATAGCTTCTTCTGGAACTAAAGAGTTCTGCCATTTGTATTACAAAATGATTTTAAGCTCCTCCAATTTTAAAAAGTAGTTTAGTTTGAGGCTTAGGGACTGATATTTGAAAACTATACATAGTCTT
>NW_015387280.1:491864-504682 GCF_001527695.2 Protobothrops mucrosquamatus | reverse complement strand
ACTATACATAGTCTTAATGATAGACTTTATGTATAAAGTGGCTGAATACAGGTAGGTCTCGACTTACAACTGTTTATTTAGTGACTGTTCAAAGTCTGTTCAAAGACTGTTCAAACAGCACTGAAAAAGTGACTTATGACCATTTTTCACACTTAAGACCTTTGCAATATCTCTAAGGTCACATGATTAAAATTCAGATGCTTAGCAATTGACTTATAGTTATGACAGTTGCAGTGTCCTTTTGTGACCTTCTGACAAGCAAAGTCAATGGGGAAAGGCAGATTCACTTAACAACCATGTTACTAACTTAACAACTGCAGTGATTTGCTTAACAACTGTGGCAAAAGAGGTCGTAAAATGGGGCAAAATCAACTTAATAACTGTCTCACTTAGCAACAGAAATTTTGGGCTCAATTGTGGTCATAAGTCAAGGCCACCTGTACTCCTCTGTATGGTATAATTCAAATTTGATGTGTTTTAATTTTTTCCAACATTTTTATTCATAATCCATCCCTTTTATGGTAACAGGATGACTTGGTTGCCTATATTTATTTCTCTGTTGACATTGCTAGCTCCATGACATTCTCCATTAATAAGAAGCAAATAAAAAAAGATTTGCAGAACAATATGTTTTATTAGTTGGATTATATAGTTTCTTTGGAACTCTGAATTACACCCATGGAAATGGGAACACAAAGGATTAGTTCCATAACTTTATGAACAAAGCTTTCATGTTAAATATTTCATTAAATTGGAAGATCATGTTCTTTAAAAGATTTCACAGATTGGGTAAGATATATTGGAAAACAGAATATTGCCAGAGGCAATTGTTTTAGTTAATTCAACAATTTAACAAAATGTTAATCTAAAATGCAGTTAAAAAGAAAAAGAGGCAATATTATTATATTTCTTTTCTATGTAATTTTTTTCTTCATAATATGATTATTTCTATCACAACATTATATAAATGAGTTTTGAATTGGATTAATCAGCATTGTACAAATGCTGTCTAATTTGAGAAATATCCCTTTCTATATGACATACGGTAGAATTGCAACCTTCTTGATGGCACATCACAGTAACACATGACAAGCAACAGAACAGAAGTTCTCTCTGGAATAATACTCTAAATAATACTGTAAATATTTTTCAAGCAGAGGGAAGCCAATCATGCAAAATAAAATGGAAAGGAAATGAGATTACTGAGGGCTTTTTGCTGAACATGTTAATAGATAATAAAGTATGTTATAAGAAGAAATCAACATAGAATTAGTGAATTATAATGATTTACATTGATTCCCATGATACATCCTCAGCTGAGAAGTGTTACATTTTAATATTCCATTTCTTCTTTCCCTGGAATTCATACATATATACAATAAAAAATGAAGCACCAGAAACTTTCAGGGAAGAACTGGCAAACTAATAACCCTGGTGGAATGAAAGAGTGAGTGAGTAGGCTGGGACTTCATAATTCCTCTCTGGGCAAGGAAAGGACTTGAGATCACCCACAAGTACTCCAAGCAATTGCTCCTCATAAGAAGACTGCAAGATAGCAGTCTCTGGCAGGTTTAGAGCTCTGATAGATGAAGGGAATGGCGCTGCTCCTCAACCACAGTTGGTACCTTTAAAAAGATATTAAGTTTCCATATTCCATTTTCTAACCATTTTTGGAAATTGCTTGTTAACTGCTTTTCAGCTATTGGGAATCTTTGGATTGACAAGTCTGAGAATACGGGCAATTTTAAACACAAGTTTTAAATACAAGTATACGTAAGAATGGAAGGGGAAAAAGCAAACAACTATTAGAACTTTGATTTTAGAAAGTTACAACTAGAACAGACTAAGAGTCCAGATAGATTTGAAATAAGACTTTGGAATTAATAATAAGAATCCTTCCCATGGGAAAATGCTTTTGTTTTGAATTATTACTTTTTAAAAATAGAATGAGACATTGAAGTTTGGACACTAGAGAGAACTAGAATGAACTAAAGCAGAGGTCCCCAACCTTTTGGGCACCAGGGACCGATAATATGGAGAGAGATTTTTCCATGGACCGGATGGGGCGTGGTTTTGTGTGCTGCCTGCATCCCACGGATGGGACTTTGCTTGTTTGTTCGGCCCAGTTGCTGGCATGCCGCGGCCCGGGACCAGTCTACAGACTGGTGGTTGGGGACCCCTGAACTAAAGATTGCAATTAAAAGAGAAGAACTCTTAAATTTGACTTATAGATACAGAAAGAAGCAACATATTTTATCATTCGACATATCAAAATATAATTTTGAACAGTGGACTCAGAAGTTAATTTTAAGAGAGTCTGCCTCAATAGATAGACTGTGTTTAAAACATGTTATGGAAGAGGAACCAATTTTATCTGATCAGATTGAGATTGATCTGAAAGTGGATTTAAAAATTACAGGCTACAAGAATGATCTGAAAAAAAAATGCTCCTGGACTGCAGATACAAAAGAAACTGGCTGATGATGATCTTGTGTGATTCACTAAATGATCACAACAGGAATTGGCCGGAACTGCCACATAAATTGACACAATCATGTGATTTTGTTCTTTACTACCTTGTCACTTAGTAAATGAGTTCCTGTTCCTACTTATGGTCATTATTTGGGGACTATCTATATAAACGACGTTTCTCAACCTTGGCAAACTTTAAGATGCATAGACTTCAACTCCCAGTCAGCAATGTAAATAGCTAAAAGAAGAGAAAAAAGAAGAGGAGGAGGAATAACGTGCTGTACTGAATAATGTACTGAAAGGAAACATTGCTCCTGGGCTGGTGGATACAGAGCAGGTTTTTAACCTTCGCAACTTTAAGATGTGTGGCTTTACACATCTCAAAATTGCCATAGTTAAAAAAAACATTGAGCTAAAGAATGAGCTACAAATACTGGCCTGTGATTTTTTAACATTCTCTATTACTCAGAAAAGGGCAAACATAAACATACTCAAAACAAACTGTATGTTCCTACCCTGACTTGTTCTAGCAGAAAAGAAACATAATTATACAAATGTGGATTTACAGACATGGTGTTTTAAGGGAGGATTTCTAAGGAACTTTTACTCCTGTTTAGTCTCAATCTATTGTTTAAATGTGCCCAGTGTGATTGATAGACAGAAGGCCATAACCAAATTGAAAAGGAAGGCATTAGCAATATATAGCAGAGATTGTGGTAATGAATAGATTTTTCTTATACACAAGCCAGGGATTTAGTTTTTGTATACTTGTATCCAATTTTTTATATTTGGTAGATTAATCCATGAAAGCTTAAGAAATCAGAAGGAATAGGGCTGAGGTCTCATCAAGATTTATTCTGAACTGTTTCTCCTATAGAAAAGATCCTTTAGAATTTATAGAAACAGGCATGTAGCCTCTGCTCTTTACAATGTCTTGAAACAAGTGCTTCCTGTGACTGCAGGCTGATAAGAAAGGATGCAGCTGCTTTCAAGACTTGTAAATAGGGGCTGTACTTGTGGCTGCGTCTATTCCAAAGCAATTTTTCCTCTTCAAATCTAAAGCATTGCACAGCTCTGTTAGAATGTTTACCAGCCACTTTGAGCACAAGCTTGCTTAATGCTTCTGATATACTTTATAGGGGGAAAAAACACTGGGAAATAAGTTTAAGTTTGGAAAGCTTTTGTGAAATCACAAGACAACACAAGTAGCTAAGCATTCAAGGGAAACTTAAGTTTAAACAATTCAGAGACACAGGAGATAAAAAAGAGAAATGGTGGCGAAGTAAGGATATTTATTTTCTTTGAAAGGAAACAAAAGCTAAACAATTTCACTTCCTGGCGAATCATGGATATCTCAGAGTTTCCAGAGAGGATGCATTAGCCCTGTGCCTTACAGGAGTGTCTGATATAGGAACAGTTTGCCTGAAATGTTTAATTTTACTTCATAGGAAGTATTATTTCCTATGTAGTCTTAGCTTGCATCTGTGCTCATGGGTATTCGAGAAACATTGCTACTCATGTGTGTTGAACATTACTTTGAAAAAGTGAAGCAGTACTGTGCATCTGTTCCCTACTCTGGTAGGCATATAGGAAACTACCTGCTTGTTCTGAAAGAGGATATTAGTTTATTGCTAATGACAAGAATCCCCATTGTAAGATAGAGAGCAAAGTTTGGTCGAGGTTAATAGTATCAAGTTTTACATACATCTCTTTGTGTAGAGCAGAGTTAGTGGGGGGAAAAATTCTTTGTTCGCCTTTCTTATCCTGGACAACAGACAGTTTGTCTTTATATGCTTCTATAATTTTTGGCTGGTAAATAATCCAGAAAGCAAGTGAAGTTGGACAACCTGCTCACAGGATGCTACCACACGTGGCAAACTCTGCTTGTAAAACACCTGATTTCTTTGGCACTTCCAGAGCATGGCAACAAAGCACAGATCATTGTGCACTGTTCCTGGTACAAATCTGTTGTTTTTTTATATCACTCTGTCTCATAGCTCAACACCTCTGTCTGTCTATGGTTCTCAGTCTTGCTTTTTATAAGTATTCCTTATCTAAGAAACACTGGAAATCAATTTTCAAACTAACCTGATAAGATTGTCCCAGAGGCCAGTTTTGTTTTCCTTTGGCTTTGGCATAAGTTCCCCATGATTTGTGGTGTGATAGGATTTACTATGGTTGAAAGATCCCATTAATCTTTCCACGAAGTTCAAGAAGAGTTGCTTACCTCAAGGGTTTCTGGACATATATCACTGGAGAAAGACAAATCCAAATATTTAAAGAGATACAAATCTGGGACTGAAATTAGATACATAGAGCTGGACTTCTTCAGATGTATTCAAGTTTCCATTTGCTTCAGAGACACAATCATTCAGGGAGGCAACACTTTAAATTCCTGCCTCATATTTAATTATATTGTTGCAGGTATGCCTCTGGGCCATCTCCAGCTATCATATAGAATAGGATAAAGTAAAAATTTAAGCTATCTAATACCTTGGGCAGCTTGTCTATTGGCTATTACAAGACTGATCATATTTGGGGAACAGTGCCTTGGAGAGGATACTTTCAAGTTACTACAGGCAGGTAATGTTTTGGGACCAGTAGATACATTTGAATTTGGAGTGTATGAAATGAAGTAATGTATGTTTAATCAGTGGTTGCCTTGGGGTGTATGGTTAGTTACCAGAAGCCAACTTTATATGGAAATTTCTTTCCATTCTTCTCAATGTATTAGATGCTAACCCATATCTATCTGATTTCATACTTCCGTTGCTCTTCTCCCATATTTCATACTTCCCTTGCTCTCTTTCTCTCTCCCAAATTCCATTCTCTTCTCTCCCTGGGTTCTGCCATACTCCTAGAGGGGAGGGGGGAATGATCACGGGTTTATTGCCTTAGCTTCCTCTATTGCTACAATGTAACACTTTGCTTTCCTGCACTATTTCTCTCTACTTTCTTCTCCCTAAACCAGGGGTAGGCAACCTTGGCTCTTTTATGACTCGTGGACTTCAACTCCCAGAATTCTGGGAGTTGAAGTTCACGAGTCATAAAAGAGCCAAGGTTGCCTACCCCTGCTCTTAAACTGTCAGCTAGCAAAGGGGGAGAAAGAAAAAAATACAACCTCTGGAAACTGGCTTATCTCTCTGCTCTCAGGAGAAGATGCGAAGAGTCATTTAAACATCGCTGCTACAACGGCCCGATGTTATCTCCCCTTTCCCACGATGGACTTAAAACCTGGGAATTGGCCGGTTTGAACCGTCCGGATGAACTATGGGGTGGGGTTTGCTTGGGGACACTTTAACCCAGACATGTCAAACACAAGGCCCGGGGGCTGGATGCAGCCCATGAAGTGGTTTCATGTGGCCCACGAAGCCATCCTGGAAACAGTGAGGGAACGACCCCCTGCCTTGGCCCTGGCCCAGGCCGGCCAGGACCCAATGTACAATTTTGTGGTGGCCATCTATGCTGAAATGCATTCAGTCTTAGATCCACAAGGCCATCTAGAAACAGTGAGGAACCAGCCTCTGCCACGTCGGCGCCACCCCCTGGGTGCATGCTGGGGAGGTGTCACCCTTTGTGAGGAATGAAGAAATGTACCATTGTCTGGAAGTGGCCAGCAAACGGCCCTCGCCTACTTCATATATCTGGCTTGATGGGCTCTGGGGGAGGGGTTTTGGCAGGCAGTGGGGCGCTCTCATCACAGCGCCGGACAACGCGAATCCAAAAAGAAGTGCGAGGCCACCCAGCTCCCAGCCTGCCCGGTTTTGGCAGGCAGCAGGGCACTCTCCTCACAGCGCCAAGAGCTAAGCCAGGTGGCACGAATCTGATGAGAAGTACAATGCTGCCTAGTCCCCAGCCTGCTCAGTTTCAGCAGGCAGCAAGGTGCAAAGCTGGCAAGCTTTGCATCGCCCGGCTCAACCTCTCAGCACTGTGAGGAGAGCGCCCCGCTGTCTGCCGAAACCGGGCAGGTTGGGGGCTGGGCGGCATCGCGCTTGTTTTTGGATTTGCACTGCCCACTTCAGCCTCTCGGTGCTGTGAGTAGAGCACCCCACTGCCTGCTGAAACCAGGCAGGCTGGGTGCTGGGTGGCCTCATGCTTGTTTTTGGATTCGCACTGCCCAGCTCAGCCTCTCGGTGCTGTAAGGAGAGTGCCCCGCTGCCTGCCGAGACCAGGCAGGCTGGGGGCTGGGTGGCGTCGTGCTTCTTTTCAGATTCATGCCACCTGGCTCAGCCTCTCGGCGCTGTGAGGAGAGCACCTCGCTGCCTGCCGAAATCGGGCAGGCTGGGGGCTGGGTGGCATTGCGCAGGTAACGTCAACTCTCACGTTGCTCATGGCATCCCTTCCCCTAGAGCCCACCAAACCAGATATGTGAAGTAGGTGAGGGCCATGTGCTGGCCACTTCCAGGCGATGGTGCATTTCTTCATTCCCCACAAAGGGTGACACCTCCCCAGCTACGTTTCTTGCCTGTTTTTCTCCCTTCCTCATCTCAAATATTTTCCCACCACTCTGTACTTAGGAAGGAAGGAAAGAAGGAAAGAAGGAAAGAAGGAGAGGGAGAGTCTGAGGGAAGTCCTGCCTTAGTCCTGCCCTGCTGCCCTTTCATCATCTCCTTGCCTCCTTCTCCTGGCCTATCCTGGGGGTCTCCCATCCTATTGCTAAGGAAGCTTTGGATACAAAACCAGGTCTCCTCCCATGGAGAGGGAATGGGCCTCCCTCTGACTTTGCCCTCATACCCATCATGAGCAACCTGGCTAAGGAGAGCAAGCACAACAGCAGCAGCTTTGAGGAGGAGGTAAGTGCAGCTGGGTGCCCCCTTGGGGAAGTGGGGCTGGGCTTGGTGCTGCGGGTGCTCGAGGGCCAGGCTGGGCATTTGACCTCTGCTGCCCAGGGCTCCGGGCAGCTCACACCACCATCCAGCCCCCTCGCATGGCCTGAGAGGAACAGTGAGGCTCCTCCAGTGAATCATGCCTTTGCACTTGCCCTGGTCCCACCCCCTTCTGCCAGAGACCCTCAGATCTGTCCCACTCCTGCCCAGGCCGCCACAGGTACCCTTGACGCGAACGATGTAGAGCTGACCATGCCCACCCAGTAGGCGACATCCTCTCCATCCACGCCCACCCAGTAGGCCGCACCCACCCTGGCCATCCCCCCGAGGGCAACCGCAATGCTGATGCGGCCCTCAATGAAATTGAGTTTGACATCCCTGCTTTAATCTATCGATCTGTACGGGAGCCCCTCAGATCTTGTCTAGTATGCCTGCTATCAGCTTCTCCTAATAAAAGTTCCTTTTGGAAGAGCTTGCTTCCATGAGTTCTGCTTTCTTGGGATGAGGTATTGAAGTGGGTCCTGACACTTGATCTTGATATTTTCTGATCCCAATTTCAAGTAAAGCACTATGGTGCATATACTCGGAATTTTTATTTACTAAGAATGATCTGAGATTGGGCTCAGATCAGATGCAAGATGTAAGCAAGGCAGTTCTTTAGTTTGCAACTTGCCAACTCCCTCCTCTCTTTTTAAAGGTATCAAAACTTGGAAGACAAATGGGGTCTGTTGGGTGACAACAAGACAGGAGTTCACAGTTTCATGCTCATGCTTGGTGGCACAGTGTTGCCTATCCCTGCTTTAATTTTTATTTCAGACTTTGTCTTGTGTAATCTGGAATGAATAATTGGAACAGTGATATTGAACAGATTGTACATTGTTACATACTGATAGCTAAGGTGGACCTCCTTCCATCCTTCCTTCCTCCCTCCCTCCCTCCCTCTCCCCCCTCCCTCCCTCCTTCTCCAAGGAAGGGAACCAGACAGCAAAGTTTCTGATTATGCAGTTCTGTGCAAGGAAAAGGAAAGAAAAAGAAAGTCTGAGGACATAATATTTTAGAACCTCAGTGATTGTTATTCTAAATTGGATTGCTGTTCTTTTAGTGGTATTTCATGATTAAGTAAGGAATATTAAGGAACACGCCTTTAATAAATTAGGTTAATTAATAAGGAGCCCTGTGGTTTAATACTGATCATTTTCATTAAGCAGAATGAGAGATGAAGTTATCTGTATAGTTAAATATGAATAAAAATGCTTAGATAGGACCTTGTTGTAAAGTAAACGTGAAGGTTTCCTTGTCCAGTCGTGTCCAACTCTAAGGAGTGATGCTCATCTTTCGTTTCTTAGCTGAGGAAGCCAGCGTTATCTGAAGGCTCTTTTGTGGTCATGTGGCCAGCAGGACTATACCCCGAGGTGCATGGAACACTGTTACTTTCCAACCGACTGGCTACGTATTTATCTACTCGCAGTTGCATGCTTTCGAACTGCTAGGTGGGCAAGTAATGGGACTTCCCCCCTGTCACGCTCAGATTTTAAACCCTGGCTGTCAGCTTTCCAGCTGACAAGCTCAGCATCTTTAACTGCTGAACCATTGCGCCCATTTGACTTCATTATAACAATTACCAAAATGCTCTTAAACTATTTTTAAACATATAACTTAGTACCTGACTGGAAATATTAAAACTAATATTTCTCATATATGAATTTCAGAAACTTGCTCTTGGGATCTTAATACCCTTTTGCCCCATCGGTGTTTACAGAACTTGGTAAAATAGTGGTTCCTAAAAGGCAAACTGGGCAACTGGATAAGAATTAATTTGGGCTTTCGAGAGCAATTTGAGATGCAAAATCCTCTTTTACCATTTACTGAGTCTGTTTTTTATGGCATATTAGCCTCTGGATTGTGCCAGTTGATCTCTGGTTAATTATGGTAATAGTGAGTGTAGCAGGAGAGGGAAGTTGTGTTAACAGCAGGCAGTGGCCTAGATGCCTTTCGGCTGTACAGCTAAATGGAATCATTCCAGCACTTTTGATTAATAGTCCTACCCTCCTGGACTTAGGGGTATGAATTATTAAAATCAATGAGCTGAGCTTTTGAGTTCAATTCCTTCCAAGAAAGCCTTTAGCTAACATTTATGTTACTTTTTATTCAAACCAAACAAGCAAAACTAAAAACTTACCACGGTTTACTAGAATTATACAAGAAAGTCTACGAGTAATGGTCTGTGTGAATGACCTTGAGAGACTGCAGCTCTTCCTTCTGTCTCTTCCTTCTGTCTCCCAAGGTCATTCACACAGACCATTACTCGTAGACTCTTTTGTACTGTATGATTCTGGTAAAACGTGGTAAGTTTTTGGTTTTGCTTGTTTGGTCTGAATAAAAAGTAGCCCAGAGAAGCCCAGAGAAGACAAATTAGGATGGGAAGTACATCAGAAGGGACCCTTCCTAGTTTTCTGGACAATAAAAGTGAAGGGGAGAAATGCTTTCAGACTTGTAAGAGTCTGTTACAAATTACAATAAAGGAAGCATTGTAGTCCCGGTTTGTGCTTTGTGTCTTGAAGTCCGAGAGTAAGCACATAAGGGATTATAGGGTTTTTTATTTCAAATGGAAGTCAGTGCATCAGAGAAAAGCATGTTTATCTTGATGAAATAAAATAAAATATTGGTATTAATATATCAAATATGTGTAATACACAAGTGGTAGTCCTTATGTATGTGGTCCTTCAATATATAAGAGGTAGACTTGCAACCATTTGTTTAGTGACTGCTTGACGTTACAACACTTGAAGTTACAACACTGAAAAAGTGACTTTATGACCAAGTTTCATACAACCGTTGTGACCCAGGGTCACATGATCAAAATTCGGATGCTTGGCAACTGGTTCGTATTTATGACGGTTGCCATTTCCCAGGGTCATGTGATCATCTTCTGTGACCTTTTGACGAGGCAAAGTCAACAGGGAAGCGAGATTCACTTAACAACCATGTTATTAACTACTGCAGGGATTCACTTAGCAACGATGGCAAGAAAGGCCATAAAATGGGGCAAAACTCACTTGGCAACTGTCTTGCTTAGTAACAGAAACATTGGGCTCAATTATGGTCATAAGTCGAGGACTCCCTGTATTTATTTATTTGTTATCCTCCGAATACAATAAAGAGACAAGACGAACATAGCTTTCTAGTTGTTGCTAATTGTCATGCAGTGGTTTTGGTCCTTCCTATTAGGATGCATCCGGAACATATTGCTCGAGAGATTACCATTTGTCCCCACAGTCATTAAACTCGTATGCCCCACATTGTCCCAAATGCTGCTTAACATTTACATGAAACTGCTGAGGGAGGTCATCTGGAGCTATGGAGTAGGGCACCATCAGTATGCTGAAGGCATTTTGCATCGCTGCTCCACACAGTCCAGCTCCAAAGAAGGACTCATTATTTTTGAACATCCCCCTAATTTTATTAATGAGCTGAACGATAAACCAGCAGAACTAGCAGATATTTACTGCATCTACAATCATTTTAATGTCTTGTTTTGTTTTTATGGGTTGTTGCAGGGTTCTTTTAATCTATATTTTAAGTGGCCACAATTCCTATGGGAGTAGGTAGTATAAGAATGTTACAAATCAATCAATAAATACTCAAGTTATATGGTGGTGATGTTGCTAAGGAAAAAAAAGGTCATTCAAGGGTTATAGAGAAGATGGTTTTTGGATTGTTTATCTTCCTCAATAAAAACAGGACTGTAGTTGCATCCATTACTGCATGTGGAAGTAGGGGCTCTGGAAAGGAATTTGATTTTATAGGACTGGTCCCTTTCTTCCAGAACTGGAAGATACCACTGGGTTTGATGAAATGGGGCCATGCCACCTTTCTGCCACATTACTTGTGTTTTTCTTTCCCCTATTGCTGTTACCACAGTACTTGCCATCTGAGATTGATCATGCCTTTATAGACATTCCATGAAGCAACATGGACAACTCACCTACATAAACTCAGTGCTTCTTCTGAGTGCCAGCTGATGGGGAGAGAGGGAGAGCAAAGATCTGAAGGCTGCATGTTTGCCAAAACCCAATCTAGATTCTCATCTCTAAACAGACACAAATTTCCTTTCCTGGAAAAAGGGAGATTAGAAAGAGACCAATACTTGACTGATTAGATTAGAGATTGGAGAACCAGTTTGGTGTAGTGGTTGAGACACCAGGCTAGAAAGCAGGAGACCAGGAGTTCAAATCTTGCTTTAGCTATGAAAGCCAGCTGAATAACCTTAGGCCAGCCAGTCACCCTCTCTCAGTCCAACCCACTTTGCAGGGGTGCTGTTGTGGGAAAATAGGAGGAGAAAGATGGATACGGTCACTGCCTTGCGTTGTTTATAAAACTAATAGAGGCAAGATATAAACAAACAAACAAACAAATTTATACATTTGTCAGAAAAATAGGACTAGTTTGATTTCTGAGGATGGGCAAACCTTCTTTTGATGTCATGTAATCTATGAAAATCCTCAAAGTATGCTCAGGTTAAGAGCAGCAGTCCCTTGAAAACTGTTGCTACATAGATATGGATCTGCTTATTCCCAGTAATCTTGTGCAGCCTGCAAGACGGGAATAAATTATTTAATGTTCTAATAAAATAACTTCTAGAAGCAATGAAAGCCCTTTACAAGAATGAACTGAGAGACACGGCATCCAATAATGTGAACAGAATTGCTACATTAGAGATGCAGATGGAAGATGGCTAACTCTGCATACATTTCTAATGAAATTTGCTATGCTCTGGAAAATTACAGGTCTCTTTTTTTTCTAGGGAAGGAAGTGCAAGTTCTCTCTCCATGAGATATTAATTAGCAAATTAAATCTTATCATTGAATAATGTATTGTGGTGACTTATTCAGATCCTTCTGGGAATGCATCTTTTCTTTGTCTTAATGTTAGCTTTTTGGCTTTTGTTTTTGATGCTTCAATGGACATTAATCATGAATAGTAATATTAATTAGTTATTTAAATGTGTGTACTACATGATGCTTGAAGTAATAAGGCAAGCAAATTACAATGTGCAAGTTACATCTCCATGGTGCCTCTGCAAGAAACTTAAGACATATTACCTGAGGGAGTGAAGAACTGAAAACAAAATGGGAAGATTGTTCTTCATAAAAAATGAGTAAATTAATTTACAGCGATACTGCAGATACAGCCCTTTCCCATTACACTACTGTATAAAAATTCAGTGACTGCACAGTCTATATCAGGGGTCTCCAACCCCTGGTCCTTGGACTGGCACCGGGCCATGGCATGCCAGAAACTGGGCCGCACGAACAAGCAAAGCCCCATCTGCAGGATGCAGGCAGTACATGAAACTATGCCTCCTCTGTTCCATAGAAAAACCTCTCTCCATGGAACCGGTCCCTGGTGCTCAAAAGGTTGGGGACCTCTGGTCTATATAGTACTTACCAGTTTTTGAAAAAGGCATATTAAAATAATAGATAATTATTTTTCTATCAATACAGTTAACCTAGTTTTCTT
>NW_015387280.1:482878-490883 GCF_001527695.2 Protobothrops mucrosquamatus | reverse complement strand
TCTAACAAAATGAAATTCAATGGTGAAAAAAGTAAGGTTCTACATTTAGGCAAGAAAAACCAAATGTACAGGTATAGTATAGGGGGTACCTTGCTCAATAGTAGTAACTGTGAGAGGGATCTTGGAGTCCTAGTGGACAATCATTTAAATATGAGCCAGCAGTGTGCTGCAGCTGCCAAAAAAGCCAACACAGTGCTAGACTGCATTAACAGGGATAGAAACAAGATCACGTGAAGTATTAATACCACTTTGCAATGCCTTGGTAAGGCCACACTTGGAATACTGCATCCAGTTTTGGTCACCACAATGTAAAAAAGATGTTGAGACTCTAGAAAGAGTACAGAGAAGAGCAACAAAGATTATTAGGGGACTGGAGACTAGAACATATAAGAAACAGTTGCTGGAATTGGGTATGTCTAGTTTAACAAAGAGAAGGACGAGGGGGGACATGATAGCAGTGTTCCAATATCTCAGGGGCTGCCACAAAGAATAGGGAGTCAAGCTATTTTCCAAAGCACCTGAAAGCAGGACAAGAAGCAACGGGTGGAAACTAACCAAGGAGAGAAGCAACCTAGAACTAAGGAGAAATTTCCTGACAGTTAGAACAATTAACCAGTGGAACAACCTGCCTCCAGAAGCAGTGAATGCTCCAACACTGGAAGTTTTTAAGAAGAAACTGGACAGCCATTTGTCCAAAACGGTATAGGGTTACCTGCCTGAGCAGGGGGTTGGACTTGATGACCTCCAAGGTCCCTTCCAACTTTATTATTATTATTATTATTATTATTATTATTATTATTATTATTATTATTATTATTATTATTATTATTATTATTATTATTATTATTATTATTTGTGTTTAGTCTATCTTAATGGTTGTGATAAATTGATTGATTGATTAATGGTTGTGAATGTTCTTCCTGTGTCAACTCGGTAAATTCAAACTGCCTCAGGAGCTGCTCATAGAGTTTTATGGAAGAATTACTGAGCCTGTTATTTGCATATCTATAACTGTCTGGTTTGGTACAGCAACCAAACAGGACAGGTACAGACTCCAATGGATAGATAAGACTGCAGAAAAAATAATATCAACCAGTCTGCCTCAACAGTAGCCACAGGATTGGAAAAGATCAGTTTACATTCCAATTCCAAAGAAAGGCAATGCCAAAGAATGTTCAAACTATCGCACTATTGCACTCATTTCACATGCAAGTAAAGTTTTGTTTAAAATCCTACAAGCTAGATTCCAGCAGTATGTGGATCGAGAACTTTCAGAAGTACAGGCAGGATTTCGAAGAGGCAGAGGAACTAGAGATCAAATTGCCAACATATGCTGGATCATGGAGAAAGCTAGGGAGTTCCAGAAAAACATCTACTTCTGCTTCATTGACTATGCTAAAGCCTTTGATTGTGTGGATCACAACAAATTGTGGCAAGTTCTTAAAGAGATGGGAGTACCAGACCATCTTATTTGTCTCTTGAGAAACCTATATGTGGGTCAAGAAGCAACAGTGAGAAGTGGACACGGAACCACTAATTGGTTCAAAATTGGGAAAGGAGTCCGGCAAGGCTGTATTCTGTCACCCTGCCTATTTATTTATATGCAGAGCACATCATGAGAAAGGCAGGGCTAGATGAATCAAAAGTTGGAATTAAGATTGCCGGGAGAAATATCAACAACCAAAGATATGCAGATGACACCACTCTAATGGCAGAAAGTGAAGAGGAACTAAAGAGCCTCTTGATGCAGGTGAAGAAGGAGAGTGCAAAAGTTGGCTTGAAACTCAACATTAAGAAAACCAAAATCATGGCATCCGTCCCTCTCAATTCCTGGCAAACAGATGGGAAAGAAATGGAGGTAGTGACAGATTTTATCTTCCTGGGCTCCAAGATCACCACAGATGGGGATTGCAGCCAAGAAATTAAAAGAAGCTTGCTCCTGGGGAGGAAAGCTATGGCAAATCTAGACAGCATACTAAAAAGCAGAGACATCACCCTGCCAACAAAAGTACGTATAGTCAAGGCCATGGTTTTCCCAGTTGCAATGTATGGCTGTGAAAGTTGGACCATAAGAAAGGCTGAGCGCAAAAGAATTGAGGCCTTTAAACTAAGGTGCTGGAGAAGACTCCTGCTAGTCCCTTAGACTGCAAGGCGTTCAAACCGGTCAGTCCTAGAGGAGATCAACCATGACTGCTCTTTAGAAGGCCAGATCCTGAAGTTGAAACTCAAGTACTTTGGCCACCTAATGAGAAGGAAGGACTCACTGGAGAAGAGATTAATGCTGGGAAAGATTTGAGGGCAATAGAAGAAGGAGACAACAGAGAATGAGGTGGGTGGATGGAGTCACTGAAGCAGTAGGCATGAGCTTAAATGGACTCCAGAAGATGGTAGAGGACAGGAAGGCTGGAGGAACGTTGTCCATGGGGTCGCGATGGGTTGGACATGACTTTGCAACTAACAACAACAACAATGCTGTACAGGTCAGAAGGAGGGCAGAGAAGATATCTGCAAACCCTTTACATCCTGGACATAAACTGTATCAATTCCTGACTCAACAGTAGTAACTATGAGAGGGATCTTGAAGTCCTAGAGGATGATCACTTGAATATGATCCAGAAGTATGCTGCAGCTGCAAAAAAAGCCAACAAAGTCCTAGGCTGCATTAATAGAGGGATAGAATCAAGATCATGTGACATATTAATATCACTTTATAATGTCTTGGTAAGACTACACTTGGAATATTGCATCCCATTTTGGTCGCCACAATATAAAAAAGATGTTGAGACTCTAGAAAAAATGCAGAGAAGAGCAACAAAGATGGTCAGGGGACTGAAAGCTAAAACATATGAAGAACAGTTGCAGGAATTGGGTATGTCTATTTGGGTGACATGATAGCAGTGTTCCAAGGGGCTGCCACAAAGAAGAGGTCAACTGATTCTCCAAAGCATCTGAGGGCAGGGCAAGAAGCAATTGATGGGAACTAATCAAGGAGACAACCAATCTAGAACTAAGGAGAAATTCCCTGACAGTTAGAACAATCAATCAGTGGAACGACATGCCTCCAGAAGTTGTGGCTCTCCAACATTGAAAGTTTGTAGGAAAAGATTGGGCAGCCAATTGTATAGGGTTTCCTGCCTGAGCTGGGGGTTGGTCTAGAAGACCTCTAAGGTCCCTTTCAACTCTGTTATTCCTTGCCTCAGGAAGGCACTATAGGTCAAGACAATTAGACACAGGATCATTTTCTTCCCTTGTGCCATCACCCTGCCAAATACTCAGTTCTTGCAGTTGACAAAATTCAGTAAATAAGAGGGTTTTTTTGTCTAATGTGTACAGTGAGGAAAAAAAAATATTTGATCCCCTGCAGATTTGGTATGTTTGCCCACTGACAAAGAAATGATCAGTCTATAATTTTAATGGTAGCTTTATTTTAATAGTGAGAGACAGAATAACAACAAAAAAATCCAGAAAGAGGCATTTCAAAAAAGTTATAAATTGACTTGCATTTTAATGAGTGAAATAAGTATTCGATCCCCTATCAATCAAGCAGATTTTTGGCTCCCAGGTGTCTTTTATACAGGTAACGAGCTGAGATTAGGAGCACTCTCTTAAAGGGAGTGCTCTAATCTCATCTTGTTACCTGTATAAAAAAATACCTGTCCACAGAAGCAATCTATCAATCAGATTCCAAACTCTCCACCATGGCCATGATCAAAGAGCTGTCCAAGGATATCAGGGACAAGATTGTAGACCTACACAAGGCTGGAATGGGCTACAAGACTATTGCCAAGCAGCTTGGTGAGAAGGTGACAATAGTTGGTGCGATTATTCGCAAATGGAAGAAACACAAAATAACTGTCAATCTCCCGCGGTCTGGGGCTCCATACAAGGTCTCACCTCATGAAGTTTCAATGATCATGAGAATGGTGAGGAATCAGCCCAGAACTACACGGGAGGATCTTGTCAATGATCTCAAGGCAGCTGAGACCATATCATCAAGAAAACAATTGGTAACACACTACGCCATGAAGGACTGAAATCCTTCAGCACCCGCAAGGTCCCCTGCTCAAGAAAGCACATGTATAGGCCCATCTGAAGTTTGCCAATGAACATCTGAATGATTCAGAGGAGAACTGGGTGAAAGTGTTGTGGTCAAATAAGACCAAAATCGAGCTCTTTGGCATCAGCTCAACTTGCCATGTTTAGAGGAGGAGGAATGCTGCCTATGACCCCAAGAACACCATCCCCACCATCAAACATGGAGGTGGAAACATTATACTTTGGGGGTGTTTTTCTGCTAAGGGGACAGGACAACTTCACTGCATCAAAGGGACGATGGACAGGGCCATGTATTTGTCAAATCTTGGGCGATAACCTCCTTCCCTCAGCCAGGGCATTGAAAATGGGTCATGGATGGGTATTCCAGCGTGGCAATGACCCAAAACACATGGCCAAGGCAACAAAGGAGTGGTTCAAGAAAAATCACATTAAGGTCCTGGAGTGGCCTAGCCAATCTTCAGCCCTCAATCCAATAGAAAATCTGTGGAGGGAGCTGAAGGTTCAAACTGCCAAACGTCAGCATCGAAACCTTAATGACTTGGAGAGGATCTGCAAAGAGGAGTGGGACAAAATCCCTCCTGAGATGCAAACCTGGTGGCCAACTACAAGAAACATCTGACCTCTATGATTGCCAACAAGGATTTTGCCACCAAGTACTAAGCCATGTTTTGCAAAGGGGTCAAATACTTATTTCACTGATTAAAATGTAAATCAATGAAATGTGTTTTTCTGGATTTTTTTGTTGTTATTCTGTCTCTCACTGTTAAAATAAACCTACCATTAAAATTATAGACTGATCATTTCTTTGTCAGTGGGCAAACGTACAAAATCAACAGGGGATCAAATAATTTTTTCTGTCACTGTATATATATTAACCCATAGAGTATGGCTGCAGTATTATTATTTGTCTTCTTTATTGTTTTTTTTACTTCCCCCTTTTATTGACTGTACACTTTAGAACTATTTTTTATTCTGTTGCTTTCCAAGTACACTGAGTGCTTCTATGCTGGAGATAAATTCTTTGTGTATCTAACCACACTTGGGTAAATAAATAAAGTATTTAGTAAGTATATATAATATATAGTATTTTCTTGACCTAACCTGCTGAAATTAAATAATACATCCATAGGAATGTTAGGGGCTGCAAAACAGGGAGCCTGGGGGCTACAGGTGTCCCCAGGTAAGGATGATTTTTAAATATAGAAAATATGTTTGATTGTAAACATCAAGAAACAGCATTATTTATGGGTGCACATTGTAAAAAAGTAAGCAATGAATCTCTTTTAATATCTCTCCAGCAGTGAGGTCTATGTCCTTGATAAACTGAAATTATTGATCTTTTTATGGCGCTCACTAGCTTTTGTTACATATATAAGATCATATTCTTAGTGAATCTTCATGAATATACAATTTATATGTTTTTCATAATATAGTATCTTATAAAAACTCCAGTATTATTCAAGCTTGGAGTAATTAATTGCACAGGGGCCTGGCATGCCTCTTCATGAAAGTTGCAAGCTACATTCTGTGATTAAATGGAGTCTTATGGCATTAAGTGCATAAAGCCAAAATAAAGTTTCTGATTTATCATCGCAGCATTGTCTCCTTTTTTTAAAAAAAAAATCAGAGGATATAGTGAACAATAGAACAGCATATTTTATTCCATAGTTCCCTTTACAATCATTTTCTATCTTTTTTTGAAAGCTATGTGTGGAAGTGAACGCAGAGAGACCAATGTATATTTTGAATTTAATAATTACTACAAGTGCAGACAGAACATATTTTTAGAGCTGAGGTGGTGCAGTGGTTAGAATGCAGTACTGCAGGCTACTTCTGTTGACTGCTGATTGCCAGCAGTTTGGCAGTTCGAGTCTCACGGTCTCAAGGTTGACTCAGCCTTCCATCCTTCTGAGATTGGTAAAATGAGGACCCAGATTGTTGGGGGCAAAAGGCTGACTCTAAAATCACTTAGAGATAGCTGTAAAGCACTATGAAGTGGTATAAAAGTCTAAGTGCTATTGCTATTCCCTGTGCTGTATAGTAAGCAGAACCTCTGACTAGTGAAATGGATTTCCAAAATGTCGTTTGCCATTGTATTTTCTTTTAAGCTGAAGAATGTGATATGTTATTGGAAAATTAAAGTAAGTATTGTAAAGGAAAAGAAAATACACTTGGAATTTACTGCTGATTGCTTTTAATATTTTAATTCTTTGCATTTTTTCTCATTTTAAAAAATGCTTTCCTAGATTTTTAAATTGATCTCTCCAATTCATTGTTGATTTTACTAGATTTTTTTTTTAAATAAGGCTTTAAGAAAAACTTTTCCATCATTTCCTAATTTTTAAAGGAAAGGGTGATAAACTTGCTAATGAAGATAGTTTTTAAACTTAATTCTACATCCGTAATATTATAGAAGATCTTGAAATCTAGAAAATATGTAAAGTAATATTATTATTAACTAAGGAATACTATTATTGACAATATTTTTGAAGACCAAGTAGGCACCAGTTATGGGAGCCAAATTTTAAGGGGAACCAAAATTGAAATGACTTTTGAAAAGCTGTAAAAAAGTAAAAAGTAGTAACAGTGCAGCCTATGAGCCAGATCACCTGCTCAAGGCTAAATACAATTTCTCAGAATTGTTGTGATATAACAATCATGGATGCTGATGTAATGAAAATTACTTACTGTGTAAATAGGGTGAAAATATCCCAAAAAGAAAAAAAATGGGGCTGAAAATCCTAGGTGTAAAGCTCAAAAACTCTAAGCAAAGAAAAAAAGGGCACTGTTTTGACATTCGTAACAGAATACACACTACACAATACCAGAGTTGGAAGGGACCTTGGAAGTCTTCTAGTCCAATCTCCTGCTCAAGCAAGAGACAAGCAGGCAGTCCAATCTCTTCTTAAAAATCTCCAGTGATGGAGTACTTACAATTTCTGGTGGCAAGCCATTCCACTGTCAGGAAATTTCTCTTTAATTCTAGATTGCATGTCTCTTTGATAAGTTTCCATCCATTACTTTTTGTCCTGTCCTCAGGTGCTTTGGAGAATAGGTTGACCCCCTCTTCTCTGTAACAGCTCCTCAAATATTATACGCCTGTCTCAGAAGCACCAAAGGGCTTCTGTGGTGAAAGGATTAACCAGTGATATCACTATTGTCTGGGTGATGCTCAGTTGGGGGTTCCTTTCAAGTCTGTGTTAATGAGCTCACCAAAGTGATACCTATTTAACTACTCACATTTGCATGATTTTGAACTGCTAAGTTGGCAGGAGCTGGAGCAAATGATGGGAGCTCACCCTGTCACATAGCAGTACCCAGGCTTCGAACATGGGCTTGCAAATTGTCAACCCAATGTCCTAACCATGTGAGCCACTATGCTCCATTCTTCAGATATTGGAAAACTACTAGTGTCACACCTAGTCCTTCTTTTCATCAGACTGAACATACTCAGTTGCTGCAACCGGTCATCATATGTTTTATGATCATTTTTGTTGCTCTTCTCTCCACTTTTTATAGAGTCTTAATATCTCTTTTGTATTGTGGTGACCAAAACTGGATTCAGTATTCCACTTGTGGTCTTAACAAAGCAGTATAAAGTAACACTAACATTTCACATGACCTTGATAACAAAAGAAAACAAGGCAACAAAATCAGAATAACAGACTAAGAGAGTTGGAGGTCTTCTAGTTCAACCCCCTGCTTAAGCAGAAGACTCCAGACAAATGGCTCTCAAGACTGTTCTTAAAAGCCTCCAGCGACAGAGCACCCACAATTTCTGGAGGCAAGCCGTTCCACTGTTTTAGGAAATTTCTCCTTAAGTTGCTTCTCTCCTTGATTAGTTTCCATCCATTGTTCCTTGTCTTGCCTTCTGGTGCTTTGGAAAATAGGTTGATCCCCTCTTCTTTGTGGCAGCCCTTCATATACTGAAATACTGCTAACATATCAC
>NW_015387280.1:481594-482765 GCF_001527695.2 Protobothrops mucrosquamatus | reverse complement strand
GTCCCGGGCATTTGCAAAAGCTGCCCGGGACCAGACTGAGTGGCGCCGGCCTTGCGCGCATGCGCAAGGCGGGAAAAGACTGCCTTATGATTGGTTGGATTTGCCCGGGGATCAGAAGGTATAAATAGAGGCCTGCGTGCCTCTGCTCGGGTTGTTCGTAGATTGGAAGCAGAGAATAAAGACTTGTTAGAAATGCTTCATCTCAAGCGCCATTATTCTCCGGACTTAACACTGGCGACGAAGGTGGGATTCAGTCTATACAGCTAGGAAAGCTTGAAGACTCACCCAAAGAAGTCCGGAAGAGGAAAACGGCGTGGAAGTCAGCGTTATCCTGCCAGTACGAAATCGCTGGAGGGTGCGTGCGGCTGAAGAAGAAGACCCTGATCCTCGATCATGGCGAAAGTTGGGCGTTTAGCGGAATTCGACATCTCTCACCCTGAGAGGTGGGAATCTTATGTTGCAAGAGTCGAGACGTATTTCCGCATAAACCAGATAAGGGAGGAAGGCTTAAAGGCTGCCACGTTGTTGTGCGTTTGTGGGCAAGACGCTTTTGAGATCGCCGAGAACCTAATCGCCCCGGACTCGCTGGAAACGGTATCATACTCCGACCTGAAGAAAGTCTTAAAGGAACATTTCCAGCCCAAGCAATCTGTCATGGCTTGGAGGCACACATTTCAACAGAGAGGTCAGCGAGTTGGGGAATCAGCAAAAGAATTCGTTGCGGCCTTGAGAAGAGCAGCTAAACCGTGTGATTTCAAGGACTTAGAGGAAAGACTGCGCGATCGTTTTGTGTGCGGACTGAGGAACACAGACTTACAGCAGAGGCTGTTTGCCAGGGAAGATGTCTCCTTCCAAGATGCTCTGCGAGAGGTTTCGGCAGAAGAAGCTTCAGGCGGGGCGGTCAAGAACATGCGGCCTAAGCGAAGCGCTCCCGAGACCGCCACTATCCACAAGGAAGACGTGCGCGAGGAGTCGGAAGAAGATCCTGAAGAAGAGGTGGACAAGCTTTACCAAGCAGCTGGGAGGAGGTCCAAAGATCGTCAGGACAAGGGCCCAGCTGAGCTTCGTTGCCTCGGATGCGGTGGACGCCACAAGCGAGCGGAATGTCGGTTCCGTTCCGCCATTTGCCGAGCGTGCGGAAAGAAAGGCCACATCGCTGCAGTCTGCCTGG
>NW_015387280.1:471854-479212 GCF_001527695.2 Protobothrops mucrosquamatus | reverse complement strand
AATGGTTGTGGGGAACGACACGGGCTCTCAACACCCAAGTTCCACAGGAGATTCAGGTAGCAATTCATGGGGACGGGGGCACACAGACACCCCCACACACACTCCAGCCTGGGAGTCCCACCGGAGGTATACTAATTATCCACACCTCACAAACAATACTCCAGACACGGAGAATAACTGGGAGCATACTCACAACTCAAAACATGCAAGAGAGCAGGCAAAACAGAGGGGAAACACGTCCTTTGCTGAAATGGCTCATAGAAGGATGTCCCCACGCATAAGGGCTAACAGGGAGGCATCCCTAGACACTAACACTACAGGAAGGAGCCAGGAAAACCACACTCCGTCAAGAAACACGGAGATGAGTTCTGAGGGGTTGGAAAACTCCATAGGCGGTAGGTCAACCAGGTGTAGCGATCAACAGAGTTCTGACTTCTCAAGCCTAGGAGACGGGCAGGAAAGTCAAACAGAAATCACAAGACAACCACAGGGCAATTCACCTAGTGTGGGAAGCAACGGGGAAAACACTATAGGTTCCCCAGGTCCGAGAAGGTCGCTTAGGGTCAAAGGCCCTCCCAAATACCTTGCAGATTACGTAAGGTGAGCATGTCAATTGCAATAACTGAACTAGAGGTTCTGGCTGGTTGACTCTACATAAACGATATGGGCTATTGGGTCTCTGTACAACGGAACAGTCCCACATCTTACACACACCGTGTGACTTAACTCAATATTTAATTATATAACCATCACTATGATGGCGTCCATGTGGGCGCCGTATTATTTCATCTAGGGGGGAGGGGTGTTGTGTCTTGAGCCTGCAAAAGCAGGCTCGGGACGTTGCAAGAGTCCCGGGCATTTGCAAAAGCTGCCCAGGACCAGACTGAGTGGCGCCAGCCTTGCGCGCATGCGCAAGGCGGGAAAAGACTGCCTTATGATTGGTTGGATTTGCCCGGGGATCAGAAGGTATAAATAGAGGCCTGCGTGCCTCTGCTCGGGTTGTTCGTAGATTGGAAGCAGAGAATAAAGACTTGTTAGAAATGCTTCGTCTCAAGCGCCATTATTCTCCGGACTTAACAATATCCAATTCTTGCAACAATTCTTCATATGCTTTAGCCTCCAGCCCTCTAATATCTTTGTTGCTCTTTTCTGCACTCTTTCCAGTGTCTCAACATCTTTTTGATAATATGGTGATCAAAACTTTTAAGTATTTTAAGTGTGGTCTTACTAAGACTTTACAAAGCAGTACAAATAAAGTCTTAAAATAAAAAAATATTTTACTAATATTATTTTATTAAAATGATTTTACTAATAAAATCAGAGGACCCCATCAAGAAAGCAAAGTCAGATGAGCCAAACCAGAGATGGGGAACCTTGGCTCTTTTATGATTTGTGGACTTCAACTCCCAGAATTCCTGAGCCAGCCATTCCCGAGCCAAACCATAGGATGTGCCATAATATGACCATTTTGGCTTAAAGCACCAAAATGTCTGCAGCTGGCATCAAGCAGATAGAAAGTCTCTAATCTCTTTGCAAATCCCATGTGTATGCAACTTTTTTGGGGGGGGATGGGGGTGCTCCCAAGACAGTGTTGCCTCCTGGTGATTGCCTGAAGAAGTCCTGCAGCTTTCTTGGCAAGATTTTGGAAGAAGTTTGGCCTTGCCTCCTTCCCAGGGCTGAAAGAGAGTCACTGGTTTAGGGTTGCCCAGCTGACTTTGTGAGTATAGGCACAAAGCCATCTGGGTAACCCTAAACCAGTGACACTCTTTCTTGCTTGATGCCTTAACCCAGGGGTCTTCAAACTTGGCCCTTTTATGACTTGTGGACTTAAACTCCCAGGATTCCTCAGCCAGGCATACTGGCTGAGGAATTCTGGGAGTTGAAGTCCACAAGTCATAAAAGGGCCAAGTTTGAAGACCCCTGCCTTAACCAAACTATCACCCTCCATATTACATGTGGAGTATATAACATTCAGGTTACTTCAGAAGCACCTGGAGTATATAACATTCATGTTACTTCAGAAGCACCTGGACTACTCTTGCCCTGTTCCTCTGTGGCTTCTCTGTAGGCAACTCAGCAACTGTTGGTCATAAAAGCTGAACAGAGAGGCAGCTGGGAATGGGGGGTGTTTGGGAGAGAGAGAAGGATGTATATTATTTGTAAAGCAGCCTAAAGCAGATTGAAAGAAGTATTATTCTCCAGTGTTAGAACTTATAAAAGTAGTAGTTGGAGGAGCAGGAGGAGGAGAAGGTATAGTAGAAAGTGAAAAAAGTGTGGCATTGTGAGCAGTAAGTATTAGCCTTTGAGTGCTTATGTGGCTGCTTTAAGGGCCTGTGTGGTTTGTGTTGGCTCTCTTGGATTTTGGAAGCTAGTTAGAGAAGGGAGAAAGTTAGAGATTCCATGTTGGAATCTGCTCTCACCACACCATTCATGTTTTCCCAGGGAAAAAGGAAGATCTGAGGGTCCAGTGTGGGAAAAAGCTTTCCAGCCTTATCAAACTGGCTGAGTATGTGGGAAACATGGCAGTGTTTTATGAACTGATGTTATTCATAGGCTGTTAAGAATAGTGTATGTCCAGGGTTTTGCTGTGATTTGTGTGAATTGTTATTCTGTTCTCAAGCATGGAATTATTGCAAAAACACTATACCCAAGAACAGCGAAAGGGATATCAGAAAAAATATGAATCATATGCTTTAATAAATGGAGTTCCTGTCTAGGGAATTGGGACTAGCCAGATCCACAATTTCTTTATAAAATACAAACATTTATATTTCTAAGTATGTTTGTTCTGTTTACTGTAGCTTAGTATCATTAACTCAGTTATTTTTTTACTTTTTCTCCAGGGGAACAGAATGCAATCTGGTATTTATTTGCTTTGCTTGATTAGCAGTGCATTAACATGAACTGAATTGTCTTCACTCTCAGGAAAAGGTCTGAAGGCGGGCAAAAATAGGTTTCCAAATGTTACAAAGGAAGAGCTTGTCTCCATTGTTCAGATTGTAAATCCTTTCCCTCTTTGTTTGTGGAAACCAGAACTAGTTGCCTCTACATCACAGGTGCATATTGTTTGAGAACATGTGAGTTCATATAGCTTTTGTTTCTTCAGCATGTCCTCAGAACATATTTGTATGAGTGGGACACCTGCAGAGTGCCAGTATAGATAGTCCTCAACTTACAATTGTTTAATGACGTTTCAAAGTTACAGCGGCACTGAAAAAAGCGACTCATGACTGTTTTTTTTACACTTATAGCAGCATCCCCACAGTCATGTGATGAAAGTTCTAATGCTTGTCAACTGGCTCATATTTATGACGGTTGCAATGTCCAGGGATAAAGTTCCCCTTGGCGACCTTTGGACAAGCAAAGTCAATGGGGAAGCCAGATTCACTTCACAATCTGTTACTAACTTAACAATTTTGGTGATTCACTTAACAGTTGTGGCAAGAGAGGTCATAAAATGGGGCAAAACTACTTAACAACTGTCTTGCTGAGCAACAGAAATGATGTTTGATTCTCACACATCTTGCTGTTATACCAGCTTTCTGTCATCAACTAGCAATCCTATCAGAATGCATGCTGTGCTAATTAAGATGGACTGGGGCACCCAATTGAATCCCCCTCCCCTTAATCATGGAAAGTCACTAGGTCAGGGGTCTTTAAACTTGGCCCTTTTATGACTTGTGGACTTCAACTCCCAGAATTCCTCAGCCAGGCACACGGGCTGAGGAATTCTGGGAGTTGAAGTCCACAAGACATAAAAGGGCCAAGTTTGAAGACCCCTGCACTAGGTGATTCTGACTTAGTCACATTTGATTAGAGCAACTCAACTTTTGATTGCTGTGGTGGAATAAAATTAGGGAAATCTCCATATATGTTGCTTTGAGATCTTAGAGGAAAAACAAGATATAAATTAAACGAATAGGCAGGACTGAACCTTTTGTTCCCAAAGCATTGTGTTTTTACTTGAGCCTAAAAGAGGTCTTTTGATTTCTTTTCAACAATTTGCTCATTGGATTTGAGATGTCACCCTTTACCTTATGAAGTGTCAACGCTAGCTATTTCATTATAGGACAGAATACATCAAAAACAATTTTTTTATGTCTACTTATTTTTTTCATGATATTTGTTTCTGGACTTTTGTAAGACCTATTTTATATGCATTAGTACTGATAATGGCTGTGTCATCTCATAGTAACTTGCAAGTCAACTATATGTGTAACAGAAACAGACAATAATGAAGAACAGATTGCAGATATGTGCAATTTGCACATTTTCCCAATTCATTTCCCTCCCTTTGTTAGATGTTTGTCTGGATGGATATCTGTGATTCCAAACTGTTTCATGCCCAGGAAAATGTGCGAGGCAAGCCATACTTTCTGTCAAAACTCTTTTCAGCTATAGAAGGTTCTCTAAAAACCAACACTGGAAACCAACATTGCATGGAAACCAACATTGATTTACAGGTGACCCCTCAAACAGCCATAATTAGAAACGTAGAAAACTGATGGCAGAAAAAGACCTAGTGGTTCATCGAGTCTGCCTTTTGACTTTTTTATTTTATGGTCTTTTTTAGTTTAACTTACAGATAAACAACTTACTCTTCCAAGAAAGATTTAGAAAATCACTTCTTCCAAGTTGGATCAGTGTTACATTAATTTCTAATGTGGCCTGAAAGAAGAGAGATAAATGGACAGTGCTGAGAATATAACATATAACAGCACATGCTCGTATATAGTATCAAAGAGATACGCTGTGTTGGCGCGGTGATTAGAATGCAGTATTGCAGGCTAATTCTGCTGATTCCCAGCAGTTCAATCCTGACCGGCTCAAGGTTGACTCAGCCTTCCATCCTTCTTAGGTCAGTAAAATGAGGACCCAGATTATAGGAGGCAATATGCTAACTCTGTAAACCGCTTAGAGCAGGTGTGTCAAACTCGCAACGTCACATGACGTGTTGTGACGTATCGTGACTTTTTTTCCATTGCCGGCAATGGGATGGGCACGGTTTTGTCATGACCCATCCGGCCCGTGGGATGGCAGTTTGACACCCCTGGCTTAGAGAGTCCTGTAAAGCAGAGTTGCCCAACATTTCCAGCTTTGCAGACAGGCAGGGGTGAGGGTTCCATGCAAGTGGTGTGCATGTGCACCTGCTGCTCACTTAAATGGAGTGTTCACATGTGCTTGCCTACTGCTTGCGCAAGTGAGGATGCGTGTGCATGTGCATGTGCTCGCTGGCCATTTCCATGGCCTGGTTGCAAATCCCTCATGGCTCACTAGTGGGCCGTGGCCCACAGGTTATGGACCCCTGCTGTAAAACACTATGAAGCATTATATAAGTCTAAGTGTTATTGCTAACTGCTGTTTGAAAATACTAGATTTTTCCTCAAATTATTTACCTTCAAAATAAAAGTAAAAGGTAAAATAATAACAGTTTTATTAGTTGGGCTGAAAATAAAGTTAGAGAGGCAAGTGAATGTGTTTGTGTGTGTGTATGTAAGTTTCTGGTAGAGTGGATATTTTCTTCAATTCAGGGTCACCTTTCTTTTGGTTAAATTCAATATTTTATGAACAACAACAATACACCCCCCCTCCTTTTTTTTTACTTTGTCTCTGTCTAGATGTCAGGACCCACTTCAATACCTCATCCCCAAAAAGCAGAACTCATGGAAGCAAACTCTTCCAAAAGGAACTTTTATTAGGAGAGGCTGATAGCAGGCATACTAGACAGGATCTGAGGTTTTCCTACTCAGATCGGTAATTTAAAGAGTCCTCAAACAAACCCCACCCCATAGTTCATCCAGACAGTTCAAACTGGCCAATCTCCAGGTGTTCATCGTGGGAAAGGGAAGATAACATCAGGCTAGTTCTGGTTGGAACTGCGATGGTTAGGCGATTCTTCGCACCTTCTCTTGAGAGCGGAGAGTTAAGCCGGTTGCCGGATGTTTCATTCCTTTCTACCTCCCCCTTTTCTAGTTGACAGTTTAAGGGGAGGAAATCACAGAGAGAAATAGTGCAGGAAAGCAAAATGTTACATTGTAGCAATAGAGGAAGCTGAGAGATAATGCAGGAGAGCAAAGTGTTACATTGTAGCGATAGAGGAAGCTAAGGCAATAAACCTGCAATCATTCTCCCCTCCCCTCTAGGAGTATGGCAGAACCCAGGGAGAGAAGAGAATGGAATTTGGATCAAAAGAAGAAGCAAGGGAAGTATGAAATCAGACAGATATGGGTTCTGTCATCCTGCCCCCATTAAAAATATGAGAGATTAATCTGTTGGGAGACAAAACAGATAACGAGAGATTAGTCTGGTTTGTTTGGGTAGTCTGTGTGAAACTTTCTTAATAGTTTGGGGGCTCTAACGTGACGTTTGTGCACCCATTTGTTTTGGTAAGAGGGAAGGTGCTTCTCCAGCACTGGAGATGGAGGATCCACAGAATGGGTTGAGACTGTATTCCTGCCCAATCAGATCAAGTCAGCCAAAGTTGTCACGCCCCATCCTGGGCTCTAGATCCCAGTCTTGACTTGATCTTGCCCATGGACAGGACGTACAACTCTGGCTCGTAGGTACAGTCTAGACATTTAGTGGATTTTCCATCTCCTTCTCTTTACTGTTCCCTGTTAAATAATTTGGCTTCCCCTTCTCAATCAAATTTAGCCCTAAAATTCAGCCATCCTTTTTCCAGCTCTGTAGTGGGGGGAGTAAAAGATCATAGGAAGCCAGAAGGGGGCCCCTTCTCTCTTCCCTCGCCCCCAGGAGCTTTAACAACTTAAGCAAAGGTGGCTGAATTTCCTGGTCTAATGGCTGTTAGATCCCAGGGATCCCTCCGGAGCTCGCGGCTGCGGCTGCGGCGGCCGGCAGGGCCTAAAAGGGAACTGATTAGATGCTTATCAAGGCTGTAGAAGCGAATTTCGGCAGCCTTTGAGAAGCGCCCCAATCGAACCTTCGATCAGCATTTACGAGGCTGATCGCAGATTAGAGAAGCGGGTGCGTTTTTCGAGCTGTTTTGAGGCTCGTAGCGTGACTTTAAATAGCAGAGATATTCCTCTCAGCACTCCCAAACCGACCGTTATTCGCACGCGCGGCCGCCATTTTGAAACCGCGCGATCGCGAAAGAACTGGTTTTGTTGGGGCTGCCAAAAGAAACAGCACCAAACAGTTCCCTCCCACCGACCTGTACGCTCCCACAGAGTGGGTCTCCTCAGGGTGCCGTCAGCCAGACAGTGCCGGCTGGCGACCCCAAGGGGGAGGGCCTTCTCTGTGGGAGCTCCCACCCTCTGGAACGAACTGCCCCCAGAGATCAGGGTGATCCCTGATCTCCCTTCCTTCCGCCGCGCCCTCAAGACATGGTTGTTCCAGCT
>NW_015387280.1:451985-471754 GCF_001527695.2 Protobothrops mucrosquamatus | reverse complement strand
TACTCCCAGCTCGTCCGCATTGGAGCTCCGTTTCCCTCTCACAGGGGGTCCGTTTCCATTCCGAGAGCGAAAATAGGACCGTTGTTCGGGCGCGGGCGCCATTTTGATCGCGCGGCCGCGAGGCTCGAGCCTTCCTCGAAACTCGGAATTGCCAAATTCGGCCGCTATTAGGCGCGGCCGCCATCTTTAATACGCTTGAGAGGCGGATTAGTTAATTCTGATCTGCACATTGTCACGAGTGAAGGCCCTCCTCAGCGAGGCCTTGTAGTCTCCCAGCAAGCGGGCCAAGTTACGGTTTGGAGTTTTTTCTCCCAGTTAGGCCTCAAATCTCTGGGCTCTGACCGCCATTTTAGGGTGCAGTGAGAACAGTCCTGGCCTACACAGAACTGGATTAAACAGTAATAAATCCTAATCTGCATTTACAGTACCTATTTGGCATTCTCCTTCTCAGATTTGGTGTCTCCTATTAATATATTTAGGCCTCATTGTCGTTTGGCTTCAGAGGAGTACCTTGCTGTGCTCCTGCTTTTTGAGCCTCAGGATACAAGGTGGTCCCACAGAGCACCTTCTATTATCCTCTTTGAGCAGAGCGGATTCCAGGCATACCCGGCTGTGTGTCTGTCCTGTCCGCATAAGAAAGTCAGCTGCTCTTACAGTTGTGTCCGGGTTTCCAGACGTACCCGATAGTGTGCCTGTCCTTCCCGTTGACTAATTTTCTCTTGATACCGGGGGGTCCCCATGAGTCCCTGTGTTATCGGAGAATGGAGGCTACTGACCCTCCCTCTAGGGGTATTGTCCCCTCTTCAGCGGTCCCCGCAACTTCTGTCCAACTTCCTATGGAGGAATCTGACAAGACCTCATCCAAAAATAGGGTCAGATCCACTAGCAAAACCTCCAAGAGGGCAGAGAAGCAGGCTAACAGGAGACACCAAGCCTTAGAAAAAGAATTCTCTAGGGCGCAAAAAATTGCTAGGATGGATAATCCCCCAACTGAGGGTCTGTCTTATGTCCACATGCCCCAACCATCACACCATGGGACTCCGGAAGCTACTTTTACCCCCACAGCAGCTGGGCTTCGACCAGTTGAGCCCCCTTCCTTCCCTTCAGAGGATCGACTGGCCCTATTAATTGCGCAGGCGGTTGACCGCGCACTTGACGCAAGGGCTGTACCTCTTAGACCGATAAGTAGTGATCCTCTGCCCATGATTGATCAAGGGCCTGAGACTCAGTATGCATCCTCCTCACCTTCTGGATCCTCATATTCTGAGGGATTGTCACTTCAGGTCCAGAACAACGAGAAGGAGTTCCCTATGTCTGATGAGGAGGAATCCTCTACTCAGACCCCTTTATTTAGTGGTATGTTTAACCCCTCCTCCTTTGTGACCTTACTCCGCAAGGTCTCATCCACAGCACAACCCGGGGCTGAACCTTCCTCGTCAACTGCCATGGTTTCCCCTGACTCAGAATTCGATCCTAACTTTACTGAGCCAGTGGCTACACAACACCGGATTCCTTGTCCTCCCATGTTTCTGACCGCTGTCCGGAAACAATGGGCGTCCCCGGCCTCCCTTCCTCTCCCAAGTGCCACGGACAAAAAGCTTTACAACGTGGCCAAGGACCTGGAGGAGACTCTAGAGGTGCCTGCTGTGGATGAACCCTTTGGACCCTTAGTTTCCCCTACCGCTATAGCTGGGGATGTTTCTGATGCCCTCAAGGCGGATGACCGTAAGTGTGAGCTAGCCTTTCATAAGACTCACCAGGCGACTGCTTGGGCAATTAGAGCGGCCACCTCGGCATCCTTTTTTAACAGGGCTGCCCACCACTGGCTTAAACAGCTCCAAGCCCGTACCCGGAAGATGACATTTGATCACAACAGGAACTTAGCAAGATGGTGGCGGCCCTGGAGTACGCATCAGATGCAACTCTCCAGGCCTCCAAGTTTGCCTCCAAGGCCATGGCATCCAGCATCTCGAGACGCCGCATGCTTTGGCTCAAACACTGGCACGCGGATGCCAAGTCCAAGTGGCGTCTGGCGGAGGCTCCGTACCAAGGAGGCAAACTGTTTCGTGAGGCTTTGAACCCCTACCTCACCGAGAATAAGGATAAGCGTAAGGTCCTTAGCCATATTCTCAAGAAACCAGAGAAGCGTCAGAATTATTTTTCCCGTCGGCAGTCCTTTCGGGCCGGGAACAGGTATAGTTACTCACAGCCTTTCCGCCCCTTTCCGGACAGACAGGAAAGACAGGACAAGCAGTACGACCGGCAGCCAACCAAACCCAGACAACAGTTTCAGGGTAAGCGGCCCTTTCGAGGGAGCGGCCGGCTATTCCGCCGCTCCAGGTGACTCCCTGACGGTCCCTCCTATAGGGGGCAAACTGTCTCTGTTCGCCTGCCAATGGGAGGCTACCACCACGGACGCATGGGTCCTCAAAACAATAAATTCCGGCCTTTACCTAGAGTTTACCTCCGACCCACCAACCAGATTCATTTCTTGCCCATACCCTCGAAATCAGGCCAAGAGGGCACTGATGGGCGAAGCCATCCAGCATCTGCTGGACATACGAGCCATAGAAACCGTTCCGGAGGACCAGATAGGTCGGGGATTTTACTCCATACTTTTTGTCGTGCCAAAAGCATCAGGGGAATGGAGGGCCATTTTGGACCTAAAGGCCTTGAATTATCATCTTGTATATCACAAATTCAAGATGCAAACGCTCAGATCCATCTTAGGAAGCGTAAGAAGGGGGGACTTCCTGACGCTTATTGACCTCATGGAAGCATACCTCCATGTCCCCATCTCTCTCGCCCACCGGAGGTTCCTACGGTTCGTATACAAGGGCCGTCACTACCAATACAAGGCCCTTCTCTTCAGTCTCTCATCGGCTCCCAGGGGGTTTACCAAGATCCTGGCGGTCCTAGCAGCTCACTTAAGGATGGTACCTGTCAGGGTCCAGTGTTATCTGGACGACATCCTGATCCAATCGCCTTCCGTCCACTCCGCCAGGACAGATCTCGAACGGGTGGTAAGGCTGCTCCAGGACCACGGGTTCTCGGTAAACTTCCCCAAGAGCCACTTGGTCCCCGCTACAAGGCTACTACATCTAGGGGCCATCATAGACACGAAGGAGTGTCGGGTGTATTTGTCTCAGGAGCGCAGGGACAACTTGAGAAAGGCCATCCTTCAGATTCGCAAGGGAGGGACAGCATCTGTCATCAGCTTATCCAAACTACTAGGTCAAATGATCTCAACTATTGCAATAGTCCCGTGGTCCAGGCTTCACTCCAGGGAATTGCAATGGTTTCTGCTTCCCTTTCAGAGGCAGAACCTCAGCGCCTCTCACCAGAGGGTGAAGCTTCCACCTCAGGTCTTGAGGTCTCTCACATGGTGGCTGTCCCCCGCCGTACTCAAAGGGTCGCGGTTCAAGGAACCGGATCGGATATTACTCACAACCGATGCCAGCCTGTTTGGCTGGGGTGCACACCTACAATCGAATTGGACACAGGGTCATTGGTCCCACTCGGACCTTTGACACTACATAAATTGGCTGGAGCTTCGGGCTATCCACCTAGCCCTACGGCATTTCCACGACCTGGTGTGACGGCGTCACGTGCTAGTCCTCATGGACAACGTGACGGCCAAAGCCCACGTGAACAGGCAGGGGGGTACTCGTTCCCGATCTCTTCTAAACGAATCACTGTTACTGGGAACCTGGGCGGAACACAATCTGGCTTCCATCAAAGCCGATCACATCTCGGGGAAAGACAATACTCAGGCCGACATGTTGAGCAGGATGACAGTAGACCACTCCGAGTGGAAGCTCCACCTGAGGGTCTTCAAGGAGGTGTGCCATCGCTTCGGCCTGCCGCTGGTGGACCTATTTGCGTCCCCGGCCAATGCCCAACTACCACGGTTCTTTTCCCGGTTCCCGTCTCCAGGAGCGGAGCAGACAGATGCGCTTCGCAATGCTTGGCCCCGGGGTCTGCTTTATGCATTCCCCCCTCTCCCTCTCCTTCCGGCGGTGGTACGCAAACTGCTCCAGGAGGAAGCGGAGATTCTGTTGGTAGCCCATTATTGGCCAAGGAGACCCTGGTTCGCCGATCTGATGAGTCTCTCCATCTCAGATCCATGGCGGATTCCCCCGGACAGAGTATCGCTCAGCCAGGGGTTGATCATCCATCTGGATCCCCAATGGCTCCAGTTAGCCGTTTGGCACTTGAGCGCTCTTACTTATCGCAACAGTCCTGTTCATTGAGGGTAATTGAGGTAATCCAGGCTTCCCGTCGCCCTTCCACGAACCGCATTTATGAGGCCACGTGGGAAAAAAATTTTGTGCTTGGATCTCCAGGTGTCACTTGTCACTCTCACAGCTCACTATTCCCCATATGCTGGAATTTCTGCTGGACGGCCTGGAGAGGGGCCTGGCCCCTAACACCTTACGCAGACAAGTGGCTGCTCTTTTTACTGTCCTCATCTGTGAATCCGTAGGCTCCTTAGGACACCACCCGCTGATTCGCTCTTTCCTTAAAGGAGCAGCCAACTCCCGACCACCTACAGTGCATAGGTACCCTTCCTGGGAACTGCCTCATGTGCTCCGGGCCCTAACAAGGTCACCTTTCGAGCCCTTAGCGTCCTGCGACATTTGCCACTTGTCCCACAAAGTGGCTTTCTTAGTGGCCATTACGTCAGCTAGACGCATCTCCGAGCTGGCGGCTCTATCGGTCCGCAAGGACCTATGCATGTTCCATTCAGATAGAGTGGTACTTCGCCTTGATCCCACCTTCGTTCCGAAAGTGAACTCACCTTTTCATAGGTCCCAGGAGATTGTCCTCCCGGATTTTTGCCCTAACCCTTCGTGTACCCAGGAACGGCAATGGCATTGCTTAGATCTCCGCAGGGCACTCCGTTACTATATTTCACGGATAGCGGATTTCTGTAAGTCAGAGGCCCTGTTTGTGTCCTTCCACCCTTCCTCCAGGGGTCGGAAGGTCTCCTCTTCCACGATTGGCAGGTGGATTAGGGCTTGCATCGCAGGAGCATATCAAGCAGCGCCATTGCCGGTTCCGCAACGAGTGACAGCTCACTCCACATGGAGTGTGTCTACGTCTGCAGCCTGGGCCACTCAAGCGTCCATTGAGGATGTATGTAGAGCGGCCACTTGGTCCTCACCATCACAATTCATTCGTCACTACAAAATTGATAAATTTGCCTCGGCGGAGGCCTCCTTCGGCAGGAGGGTCCTCCAACAGGTGGTACACCAAAGTGTCACTCCCGAAATGTCTATTTCCCACCCTCAGGGACTATAGGCTTTGGTAGGTCCCATTCTGTGGATCCTCCATCTCCAGTGCTGGAGAAGGGGCGTTGTCTTACCTGAACGTCTTTTCTCAGCATGGAGATGGAGGATCCACATCCCTCCCTCAATTTCTGGGGGGTCCTAGTAACTAGGATATTTAGTTTGTGAGCCAGTACGTTCTTGGTCAGTCAATGGCTACGCTCGTGTCAAGACTGGGATCTAGAGCCCAGGACGGGGCGTGACAACTTTGGCTGACTTGATCTGATTGGGCAGGAATACAGTCTCAACCCATTCTGTGGATCCTCCATCTCCGTGCTGAGAAAAGGCGTTCAGGTAAGACAACGCCCCTTCCACGCTACTAGATATTGGGTCGCCCCATGGTATTTTTGGGAGTCAAGGATTTTCTTTTATTTCAAAATGCTGCTCCCCTCAACCATAATGGGAGGAGGCGATGGGGCGATGTCTGGTCGTAACGGTGATCACTGCTCTCATTTCAGCAGGCTGCAGTGGAAGATAGGGTGAATCTGCCTGAGGGTTTTTGGTACTTCTAATTCTATTGTTACTAGGTTTATGATTCTTTTGATGGGGACGGTCCCATGTATTTCGGTACTAGTTTCTTGGATGGTTGCAGGGATTTTAGGTATTTTGTGGATAAGTAAACCATTTCCCCTACAACAAATGGTTTTGGCTCGACTCTTTTCTTATCTGCTTGCGCTTTATAAGCCTGTCTAGCTTTATCTAGTGCTTTTCTAACTACCAGCCAGGTGTTTTTCAATTGCGCGATCCACTCTTTCAAGGAGGGAATGGCCAGCTAGGTGGCACTTAGTTCCGGCATGGGGTTGAAGCTTTGGCCTGTAGCTACTTGGAATGGGATGTAGCCCATGCTGGAATGGACCGCGTTGTTGTATGCCACTTCTGTGAAAGGGAGCAGGTCGGTCCAGTTTGTCTGTTGGAAATTAATAAAGCATCTTAGGGCTTTTTTTTTTATCATAGAACGCCCAGAACGGAGTTCCAGCACCGTTTTTGGATGGAACCTTGTAGGGTACCCAAGGCGGGTTGTATGACCTGTGAATTCCGGCACTTTTTTTTTTTTTTTTTACAAAAAAAGCACTGATCTTAGATAGTGTTCAAATACTGAGTTTGAATGTTCTGTCCCCCGATTTGTCTGAGGATGATGACTAGATGACAGCCCCTGGGTGGTCCCCAGAAGGGATAAGAACTCTTTCCATAAGTCCGATGTGAATTGCACCCCCCTGTCCAATATTACGTGTTGGGGTGCCCCGTGCAGTCTATATATGTGCTGGACAAACAGTTTTGCTAAGGCTTTAGTGGTGGGGATTTTTGGGCAAGGGATGAAGTGTACTTGTTTTGAGAATAAGTCTATGACCACCCAGATCTCTGTGTTTCCATTACTTTCTGGTAGTTCTACTATGAAGTCCATGGAGATTTCCCTCCATGGGGCTGAGGGGCTTGCCACTGGCTGTAGCAGTCCAGGGGCTTTCCCTTGTAGTCTCTTAGCAGCTGCGCAGGTTGGACAGCTGGCCACATAGCTCTCAATGTCTTTTTTCATAGATGGCCACCAGAACTGTCTTTTTACTAGATGCAGCATTTTCACGAACCCAAAGTGATCTGCTGGTTTTGTGTCATGGCAGAGTTGCATGAACGTAATCTCTGGGTTTTTGGATGTACAGCTTTTCCCCTACCCATGGCAAGCCATGAGTGATCGTGCCTAAGATTTTGTGGCTCTGAAACCATTCTAGAGCCTTCCTAAATTCGATCCCTGCTTGGCTGGCCATTGGCTGCTTCAGCTTTGCTTGAGCTCTTGTGGTTACTTGTGCTGCCAGCTGCACTTCTGGCATGAGCGGTTTGGAGATGGTTGGCTGGGAGCTATTGTACTGGGACATGCAGGATAGGGCATCTGCCAGGAAATTCTTCCCCCCTGGTAAGTGCTTGATTTTGAATGTAAATCGGTGGAAGTTCTGTGACCATCGGGCTTCTTTGGGACTGAGTTTTCTGGGTGTTTTTAGGGCTTCCAAGTTCTTATGGTCTGTCCAGACCTGGAATGGGATTTTATTCCCTTCCAGGAAGTGCCGCCAGGTGAGGAGTGCCCACCTCACAGCGTAGGCTTCTTTTTCCCACACCGCCCAATGTTGCTCCGTGTCGGAGAGTTTTCTGGACGTGTAGGCACAGGGTTGCAGTTACCCCTTGTCGTTTTCCTGCAGCAATACTGCCCCTACTGCTACGTCACTTGCATCGGCTTGGATTACGAACGGCTTATCTGGGTCAGGGTGCTTTAGGACCGGCTTGGCCGAAAAAAGCATTTTAAATCTTTCGAATGTGGCTTGACATTCCATCATCCAGGTTAATGGTTGACTAGGTCTTACTGAGCCCCACCTTTTGTTTTTAATAAGTTTGTGATAGGCAGGGCTATCTGGGCAAAAGAAGGGATGAACTGACGGTAGAAGTTAGCGAACCCCAGGAAGCTTTGTAGTTGCTTTTTCGTGCAGGGTGGCACCCACTCTAGCACCGCCCGGACTTTTTCGGGGTCCATCTCTATGCTTTCGGTTGATATGCGGTAGCCCATATAGTCAATTCTCTGTTTCTGAAACTCGCACTTTGACAGCGTTGCATATAGGTTGGCTGCCCTCAGTTTTTTCAAAACTGCTCTGACTAATTTTATGTGCTCCTCTTTAGTCTCTGTGAATAAAATGACATAAAAATGTCATCCAGGTAGATGAGGACCCCTTTGTATAGGTGCTCCCTCAGCACCTCATTGATCAGCTGCATGAAGGCCGTGGGGGCTCCCTGCAGTCCAAACAGCAAGACCTTAAATTGGTTGCATCCCATAGGGCAGCTGAATGCGGTCTTCCACTCACTCCCCTCCTTAATTCTAATGCGATAGTAGGCTTCCTTTGGGTCCAGTTTTGTGAAGATTTTGCCCTTCATGAGGGGGAGAGGGTGCAGGTTGCTCTTGCTTATGGCATTCAAGGTGCGATAATCCACGCACATGCACAATGTGCCATCTTTCCTTTCCTTAAACAGGACTGGGGCTACTACCTTTTTTGGGTAAGCTGGCTCAATGAAGCCCCTCTCCAAATTCTTATCTACAAATTTTTTTATTTCTCATAGTTCCTCCGGGCTCATGGAGTACAATCTAGGCTTCGGGAACTTTGCTCCCAGCTTGAATTCTATTGCACAGTCTGTGGGTCGGTGGGGGGGGGATAGCTCATCCGCCGGCTCCTTGCTGAAGACTTCAGCGAGGTCCTTGTACTCGGGTATTTTGGGCAAGGCTTTTTCCTCCCTCACTGCTGCTTTTTCCAGAGGGGAACTCTCGGGAACTTCCTGGGGTGGTGATCCCATTCGATCCCCTCTAGGGAGCCTGAGTTCTGCTGTCCTCCAGTCCACTCGGGGGTTCCATTTCTTTAGCCACGCCAACCCCAATATTATTGGGCACTCCATGCCTGGGGTCACCACGAACGTTATAGTTTCCTTGTGGTCCCCAGGGTAAGGTGGATCAGTAGTGTGGCTAGAGTGGCTGGCATTCCCCCTGCTATGAACCCATCTAGTGGACTGAAGGATATCAGTTTCTTCAGCCTCCTCACCGGAATGCCCAGGGTCCCCACCAGCATTGGGCTAATAAGGCAACGTGTGCAGCCAGAGTCTAATAGGGCTCTAATCTTTACAGCTTCAGGCATGGAGGGGGCTAGGATAGTCACTGTCCGGATGAGGGGCACTTACCAGGGGCTTGTCTTTGGAGTTGTCGTCTGATGAGTTGGTGTAGGCCAGGGTTCCCTTCCCCCGTTGGGCAGAGGGGGGAACTCGACGGCTTCAGTGCCCTTCATGGCTGGTTCTTGTGGCTTGGCAGGTGACTTTCCCGCCCTCCTGGCTGGTGTCTGGTCAGCCTTCTCTGGGGGTTCCTCGAGCGACATTCTGCGGTGCGAGGTCCCTCTTTCCCGTACTTGAAGCAGCCGGTGGTCTTCTTGGCCGTGGGTTGATGCCTTGCAGGAAGGCAGGCATCATAGAGGTCGTAATTCAGGCCATCCTTGAAATGGCTAAGCAGGATGTCTTCCGGCCAATTCAGCTTTCTAGCAATGGCTCAGAATTCCTGGGTGTACTCAGCCACTGGGCGCCTGCCTTGCTTCACTGTCTTAATCTTCTTACGAACCTTCCGGTCTGCCAACGGGTCCTTAAATTGTCATCTAAGGGAGAACATGAATTGGTTGAAGTTCTGGAGCTTGGGGGCGTCGGAGTCGTGTATGTCCACCACCCAGTCAGCTGCCACGCCATCCAGGGCTGCCTCTACGCTGCGGATCCGCGCCTTGTTGGTTGGGATGTCTTGGTCATATTCTTCCATGTAGTTGAGGACCTGGGTTAAGAAGAACCCCAGGTTCCGGCTCTCCCTGAAATTTCATGTCCAGCAGCGGGAACGTCTGGATGGATTGGTGTCTACGTCATCGCCTGTGGTGCCGTCCATCCCGATCAGCAGCTACTGCATGGCAGGGAGTGGGGGCTGCCACCATGATGGCTGCAGTCTCGGCTGCTCCGCCTGACATTCCTGGGGCTTCGGCTTCGGACTCCTCCTCAGTGTCTCTTTTGCTGCAGCGCAAGGTAATGGTGCGGCTGCGGGGTTCAGACTTTTCATTTTTGAGGGAGATGAGGGTTGATTTCATCAGGTCGATCGCCTTCTCCAGGATCCAGTTCGACTGCTCCCCACGATCGTCCTCATCTTCGCCAAGGTGCAGGGATCTCTCCATCTCTTGCTTCCATCCCGATTGGTGGCTGCCTCACGTTAGTGTCACCTTTCTCAATTTTTCCTCCCACTTGTCCTTCTTGCCTATGCCCATGGACCAGTGAGGCTTATGGCTGTGCATCTCCATCACCTCTTCCTCCGAGGTGTAGGACGTCTCAGAGCTGGACAGCTGGCAGGCTTCCGACCGGAGGGAGGGCTCCCCTTTCACGGTGGGTTCCTCCTTCTCTGCACCAGTGTACGACATGGTAGATTTGCAAAGTCCACCGGCAAGGTCCTTCCTTCTGGGTTGACCACTATTGCAGATCTTGTCTAATGTCAGGACCCACTTTAATACCTCATCTCAAGAAAGCAGAACTCATGGAAGCAAGCTCTTCCAAAAGGAACTTTTATTAGGAGAGGCTGATAGCAGGCATACTAGACAGGATCTGAGGTTTTCCTGCTCAGATTGGTAATTTAAAGTGTTCTCAAGCAAACCCCACCCCATAGTTCATCCGGACAGTTCAAACCAGCCAATCTCCAGGTGTTAAGTCCATCGTGGGAAAGGGAAGATAACATCAGGCCGGTTCTGGTTGGAACTGCAATGGTTAGGCGATTCTTCGCACCTTCTCTTGAGAGCAGAGAGTTAAGCCGGTTGCCGGATGCTGCATTCCTTTCTACCTCCTCCTTTTCTAGTTGACAGTTTAAGGGGAGGAAATCACAGAGAGAAATAGTGCAGGAAAGCAAAGTGTTACATTGTAGCGCTAGAGGAAGCCGAGAGATAATGCAGGAGAGCAAAGTGTTACATTGTAGCGATAGAGGAAGCTAAGGCAATAAACCTGCAATCATTTCCCCTCCCCTCTAGGTGTATGGCAGAACCCGGGGAGAGAAGAGAATGGAATTTGGATCAGAAGAAGAAGCAAGGGAAATATGAAATCAGACAGATATGGGTTCTGACACTAGAATTTATTTTGTTAGGTTTTACTGGAAGCAAAACACTAATACTTTATTCTAGGTAGAAAGCTCAAATAAAAACAGAAATTCTCTTTTATCGCTTTTTCTTTTACAGCATCCAGGCACAGGAGACATAAACACATGGAGAAGTTTCACAAACATGCAAAGACACACAGAGTGATTAACTGACAGCAGTACAGCAGCCAAGCATGACAGGAAATATACACCCACCCATACCTTTTTGCTCCCTGAGCTGAACTAACAAATGCCTCTATTTCTCCAGAGATGGCTTTGTGTCAGTATTTTTCAGCCTAACCTTCCTCACCATCTTATAGTAGAAAAAAAAATCCCAGTCTTGGTGGGAAAGCATGCCTTAAATGAAATAGCATGCTTTTTAAAAGAAAGATGCTTCAACAAAACTGGCCTGCATTTTGTTGCTAAAATATTAAATAAACCTGGCTAGCTCTGGATCCAAGCTGATTTATAAACTGCTAAGCAGGATCAGGCATGTTTAGTACTTGGGTAAAAGATAATATGGAAACATTAAAGATTGTGAAATAAATTTGGAAGTTTATCAGAAAAAAAAAGAATAAGACAGTAGCAAAGTTATGTTTTTTTCCCCAAGAAAATGTAATGTAGGTATCCATGAAAGTCAAGTTTAACTTGAGAAAAGGTTTACCTTCAACATGTACATTGATCAGGTGGTTACTGAATGGCGCCTTACTGTGTTTATTTACATTCATATACAATAGAAATAAGATACATCTATTTGAAGAAAGAATGAATCCCGGAGATTGGTACCATCTCTTATAATATACTGAGAGTTCAAAACTTGAAAATGTCTTGTTTTGATCTATTGGGGAAATAATATGATCACAAGAATTATGCATTTTAGGGGAAACCGACTGTTATTGGATGCAATTTAAATATACCAGCTCTTTGATTGAAGATGTTTTGAAATTCTCAGATGAGGCAAAAGTAGCATTTTTTAGTTCTGATTTTTACTCTTTTTTTTGACAGCTAGAATAGGAATGGAATGGAATAGAATAGAATAGAATAGAATAGAATAGAATAGAATAGAATAGAATAGAATAGAATAGAATTCTTTATTGGCCAGGTGTGATTGGACACACAAGGAATTTGTCTCTGGTGCGTAAGCTCTCAGTGTACATACAAGTAATAGTGATAATCATGATTATAAACAACATGAAAATACATTCATAAATCGTAAAATACAACACTTCATCATAAATAATAAGAGGCAACACTTAGTGATAGTCATAGAGTACTAGCTATGCAAACAACATAAATCATACTAGGATAATACTTAAAAACAATATAAATTGTAAGATACAAGCAACAAAGTTATAGTCATAAGAAGATAAGGATAGGTAATAGGAAAGACGAGGAGTATTATAGTAATACAGCTTTACTAAGTAGTTTGACAGTGTTGTAGGAGTTAGTTGTTAAGCAGAGTGACGGCATGGGGGGAAAACTGTCCTTATGTCTAGTTGTTCTGGTGTGTAGTGACCTATAGAGTCATCTTGAGGGAAGAAGTTGAAATAGTTTATGTACCAGGATGTGAGGGGTCTGTAGATATTTTCATAGCCCTCTTTCTTCCTTGTGCAGGATACAGGTCCTCAATGGAAGGCAGGCTGGTAGCAATTGTTGTTTTTTCTGCAGTTCTAACTATCCGTTGAAGTCTGTGTCTGTCTTGTGTGGTTGCAGTGCCAAACCAGACAGTTATAGAGGTGCAAATGACAGACTCAATAATTCCTTTGTAGAAGGAGCTCCTTAAGCTAAACTAAGAATTAAGCTAAGAAAGAAAATAGATAGTGTTATCAGTGCTACTTGTTCTCATTTATGCAGTGACTCAGATGTGTAGAAAAAAAATGCAGGCTTGCAAATTTGTTTACTTTCTCAACTAAAAGCTACATTCAATGCTCACATCAACCTCTCCAACTCAAAATGCAATAGTGCCAGTCTGTTGATTGGTACAAAACCCTATGATGGCATTGTGAAGATCTGCTGGCTATTTAAAGTATTTATATTAATATTTACAGCCATAGGAATATTTTTCTTTTTTATGAACTTCCATGTCAAGTAAGAACTTCAGAAAATGCCTGGGATATTGGCTTCCGGTTTGCGATCGCGGCACTGGTGGACGTGTGGGCGATCGCTCCCTCCACCGTCCGGTTTTCTTCCACCAAGGGACCCTGAAAAGGGTCGGAAGTCACCCTGGAGGGGCGACGAGCGTGAAAAGGATTCCCAAGTGATTGCAGAAGGGTGGCAGCCCTCCCGTTTGATCCCGAGCAACTCTTTGTACTGACGGAGAAAAGATCGGCCATTAACAAGCCGCTACCAGCCGATGCCAAAATTACTAACAAGTACTTTGAAAGCACTGTGGAGGAATTGGGTGAGATCCTACCTTCTTTCTACCCCGAGTAGTATTTTCCTGTAAAAAGCTTCTTAATTTCTTCCCCCTGTGAGGAGAGAGGGAAGGGAACGTTTTCCTCCCACCCTCTAAAATGGTGGCATCTGACTATTTCGGGGAAATAAAGCATTGAAAAGAACAACTAAATAATTGGATTTGCATCTATTTGATATTCAGGGACCCAAAAAGTTCCTACTCTCGCGGGGATTTGTTACTCTATCTACTCATAAAAAGATGAAAAAGAGCTTAAATTGGATAAGAACCTAGCCTGGGATTTGAAAAAGATTTTAAATGCTATTGAGAACATCTTGTGGTGAACCTTGGTACAGCAAGTGAATATTCTTGACAAAAAGACCTGCTCATAGCCCAGATCTGTCCTTGGTATTATCTAAAGGAGATTAAAAGCTGAGAGAACAGCTGGGTGGTGAAATTGCTTTTTAGGACTGTGGAGGTGAATACTCACTGACTCTCGCTTAATAAATAGCCTTCACTAAAAGACCATCTATAACCATATCAGAAATGGAGGAGGACCAGTAACAAATTTCATCTAATTACAAACTTATACTTGAAAAAATTCTTGAAGCTACTGAGATAATTAAAGCTAGACTGAAAGACAAAGGTGCCAGCTTAAACCTACAAAGCGAAACCCTGATTGCAACCAAAGAACTTACAATTCAAAAAACAACAGAAGCGGAAGAAATTAATAGCAAGACAGAGGACTTTAAAGAACAACAAGTACAATGTACTGAAAATCTAGACAACCAAAACCTGATTGCAACTAAAGAATCTACAACCTAAAAAACAACAGAAGCGGAAGAAAGTAATACCAAGATGGAGGGTGCTAAAGATCAACAAGTATAGTCTACTGAAAACCTAGACAACCAAACAACAACCATAAAATTGGACATGATTTTTTACTTAGACTAGAAGAAACCTGAGGAAGAAGACCAGATTGAATTGAAGATAAATATGCTAGAGCAAATATGGGGATCTGGGCCACCAGGGCGACAACTTAATGACTATAAATGGGCCAATTCCTCTGGAAAATTGATAACTAGATGGTCTCCTTTGATTCAAGTAACATGCACAAGAATGAAGGGAGATCTATCTGATGATCTAAAGGTATTGGTATGGAAGCCTGGTTGACATAAAACGAAAGCTAGAGTTAGATTTTAAAAATGGGGTCTTTTGATTTATTAGAGAGGATCCTAAAGTCTCAACTAATGATCTAAAGGGAGATTTTGAGATGAAGGGAAATATGATTATTAAATTTAACTATTGTTGGAAAATGGTAAAAAAATAAGGGATTAATTGGCCTAATATTGAGCATCTAGATTTATAAGGGAAATGAAAATTAATTATTAGGGAATAGCTTCGAATTATTGTTTAGCCCAGATAACACAAACAATGGATTTGAGACAATAAAGGATACTCCACTAGTAAGCAGTGATTACTAGGATGAGAAATAGAAAATGTTTATGAAATAAAATAAGAATATATTTAAGTAAGTGATAGCTATATCTTAGATATTATAATTTTTATATAGTGAAATAAAGGAAATTTGGGTTACCTGAAATTTAAATACTATAGATATTAAAGGTTAAATTGGAATATTGTAATTAAAAATTAAAAATTAGGTAAAATTTAAATACAGGACATGGATATGTATAAGCAAAAATATAATGATAAATGTTAGCTTGTTATAATTAGAAATTTACTAGCTTAAATATGATATAGCAAATGTTAAGGAAAATAGAGAAGGAATTTTTTGATGTAACTTGAGCTATGTACTAAAGATGTTGTTATTGTACTATTGACTACCCAATCACCACGCTGCTTTCCAAATACTCAAATGTAAAACTGGAAAACCAATAAAAATTTGTTATATATAAAAAAAAGACATTAGAGAATGTGCTTATCACAAAAGATTCATTCCTTATTATTGTTTACATTAGAAATAATTCTCCTGTAATATTGATTAAAATGTTGATTATATGAACTTGACCTCGCAATACATCTGACAAATTGGAAGTATTTAAATAAAGGAATTTGATTGTATTGGGGGAAAAAAAAAGAAAATGCCTGGGATGTCATATCCAGGTGCTTTTGAAGATGCCTCTGCGGGGGCTTAGGAGAGCACAACGAGAGGCTATGGGCGAGTCTACGGGGCAGAAGAGTCACCATTGCTAACAGATCCCCACCCTCAGCTGTGGATAAAAGGCAGGGGCGTCTCCCTGCCAATCAGCCACTTCTAGTTGGAACTCCTGACTCTTGTTTGGAAACTTGCCAGAGTTTTCCTCGGATCCTGTGGTGTTGGGAGTCGGAGCACCTTCTGAGCGTGTGCATGTGTCTTATGTTGGAAGAGAGCCAGCTTTCCTGAAAGACTCTTGCTGCAAGCGTGGTGAGAGACTGAGATTAACTCTGGGTGTTGGGAGGCCCCTGCAGGGAAAAAGGAAGCGGATCTCACCCAGTTTCATCCACGTTGCTTTCAAAATGCTTGGTGGTAAGTTTGACTTCAGCTGTCTGCAGCCTAGTGACAGGCCCTATTACTATGACCAGTCTTTCCTCCGCTGGTTTGGAGGGCTGCCCCGGATCGAGCAAAAGGGCTGCTGCCCTTCCGCAATCAAGCGGGGGGGGGGTCCCCTCCTTGCCCGTCGCCCCTACAGGGTGACTTTTGATTCTTTCCAGGGTCCCCCAGCAGAGCGAAACTGAACACGGAAGATGGAGCTCGCCTTCTAATGTCCACAGCGGCCGCAATGGCAAACCAGAAGCTGGGATCTTTCTTTCTAATCCAAGCTTCCTGGCTCCAATCTTTCTTTCTTTTTTTTTTTCAAAGAATTTTTTTATTGTTTTCAACATAAAAAAAAAAGCACATCACAAATACATCACAATTGAAANAAAACATCTATTTGTTTTGAATAAATTGTTTCAAACATGAGCACATTTGTAAATATATTGTGCATGGTAGAGAAATGAATGTAAATCTAAAAGCAGGATGGATTTCATGGTTTAAGTTGAAAAACTGAGAGAATTTGAGAAGGATATAAGAAGGATAAGAGTTTCTGAATGAGGGAAATACCATTTTTGGCAATGTCAACAGTTGAACATGGAAACATGTTTCTAAGAAAAAAGGTAAAGAAATAAAAGAAACATGAATGAAAGTAAAACTAGTAGAAAGAAAAAAAATGCAGAAAGTAGAAGTTTTGAATGAAAACATACTAAAAGACAGATCAGTCTCCTAAAAAAATGAAATGGAAAGATGTTCTGAAACCTACACGAGATTGTGGAATCATTAGAAAATAATGAAAACAATTACATTACACAGTACCGTGGAAGTGGGTGAATAACACTAGTGGGAAGTATGAAAAAGGAATTGTGAACCGAAAAAGGGTATGGATTACAAAAGTACATATAACAGAATGATTGCTGCAAAAATTAGGACAGAAGGAGATAATTGCATACAGAGAAAAATGCCAGTTGCAAATAATGAAAACAATGAGAACAAGAATCACAAAAGGTTAAAATAGGCAAGAAAATGCTGAGTGACTTTGATGAAAAGAGAATAGTTTTGGAGGTGGGTAAAAGGGCTAAACAAGAAGCCTCCAGCCCAATAAATGGAATTAAAAATAACCGCAAAGAACTGATTTGAGATGAAACTAAATAAGAGATTGTTGGAAGAATGACTTTAGCAATTTGTATGGGAACAATATGCCCAAAAGTGAAAATGAAACAAATGTTAACATCCAAGAAATCAACATCAAGCAATAATTAGGAGATGCAGGAAACATACCCATGGACAGGCATAAAAGTCTTAAATGCTTATATACAAATATTCAAAACTTAGGGAACAAACAGGGTGAACTAGAAGCAATAGTACATGAGGGTAGGTATGACATAGTTGCCATTACAGAAATCTGATAGGACGAAACCCATGAATAGAATGTACTGATAGATAGATACAAATTGTTCAAAAGAAACAAATCTACAAAAAAAGGAGGTGGAGGTGCATCAGTCTTCACACAAAAACAAATTTAGCCCAACGTACCAAAAAAACTACTCTGTGAAAGACAAACTAGAAATAAAAGTTAAAATAAGCAAGAAAATGGTAAGAGAACACCTACATCTGACCTTGACGAATATAAATCACTGGGACCTGACAGATTACATTCTAGAGTTCTGAAAGAGCTAGCAGGTGTTATCTCAGAACTATTGTAACATATCTTTCAAAAATCCTGGAGCACTGAGGAAATACCTGAGGATTGGAAAAGGACTGATGTGGTTCCCATCTTCAAGAAAGGGAAAAAAAACAGACCCAGGAAACTACACACCAATCAGTCTAACATCAATACCTGGGAAGATCCTGGAAAAGATAATAAAAAAACCCAGATCTGTGAACAACGAGAAGCAAACAAAATTATAATTAGTAGCCGGCACGGGTTTGTTAAAAACAGTTCATGCCAAACCAATCTTATTTCATTCTTTGATAAAGTGACTAAGTTAGTAGACCAGTGAAATGCTGTGGACATAGTATACTTAGATTTCAGTAAGGCATTTGATAAAGTAAACCAGGGGTGTCAAACTGCCGGCCCGTGGGCTGGATGTGTCATCCAGAAGCCACGCCCACCCCATTGCCGGCAATGGCAAAACCGTCCTGATATATTGCGCAACGTCACATGATGTCGCAAGTTTGACATGCCTGAAGTAAACCACAAACTACTTCTTGGTCAGTTAGAAAAATGTGGAATAGACATCACCATCAGATGGATTTATAGCTGGCTGACAAACCGCACTCAACAAATAGTCCTTAATGTTACTACATCCACATGGAAGAAGTAAGTAGTGGGGTACCACAAGGCTCCGTCTCAGGCCAAATACTCTTCAATATTTTCATACATGACTTAAATGAGGGAATAAAAGGGGAACTCATCAAATTTGCAGATGACACTAAACTGGCAGGAATAGCCAACACTTCAGAAGACAAGCTCAGGATCCAAAAAGATCTTGACAAACTTGAACAATGGGCCCTATCCAACAAAATGAAATTTAATGTGAAGAAGAGCAAAGTTTTACATTTAGATAGAAAAAAATCAAAGGTATAAGTACAGATTAGGCGAGACCTGGATCAAAAACAGTAACTATGAGAGGGATCTTGGAGTCCTAGTGTATGATTGAATATGAGCCAGCAGTGTGCAGCAGCAACCAAAAAAGCTAATACAATCCCGGGTTGTATAAACAGAGGTATAGAATCAAGATCATGTGAAGTATTAATACTGCTTTATAAAACCCTAGTAAGACCACACCTGAAATACTGCATCCAATTTTGGTCACCATGCTACAAAAAAGATGTTGAGACCTTGGAAAAAGTTCAGAGAAGAGCAACTAAGATGATCAAAGGCCTGGAGACTAAAACATATAAAGAATGGCTATGGGATTTGGGTTTGGCTAAAGAAAAGAAGAAATAGGGGTAACATGATAGCAGTATTCCAGTATTTGAGGGCCTGCCACAAAGAAGAGGAGGTCAAATTAATCCCCAAAGCACCAGAGGACAGGACAAGAAACAATGGTTGGAAACTAATCAAAGAGAGAAGCAACCTGGAATTAAGGAGAAACTTCCTGACAGTGAGGACAATTAACCAGTGGAACAGCTTGCCTTCAGAAATCATGGGCACTCCATCACTGGAGGTTTTTAAGAAGAGACTAGACAGTCACTTGTCTGAAATGATATAGGTTCTCCTGCTTGAGCAGGGGGCTGGACTACTCCAAGATCCCATTCTATTCTATTCTATTCTATTCTTTTTTTTTCAAATAATTTTTTATTGTTTTCAACATAAAAAAAGCACATCACAAATACATCACAATTGAGAAAAAAAAAACCCCCACCCCCCACCCGGACTTCCCAAACCTAATCCCAGGATACTATTCAACTAAAAATAAACTAATATTAATATCTCTAACTCCACAAAACGTTATTCTACATAAGTAGGTGAAATATATATATATATATATGAATTTTTTTTTTAAAAAAACCTAACTTATATTCCACCATTCTATGCTTATTTTGAATATAAACAATCCATCTTCTCCATATTGATAAAAATTGTTCATTTGAATGATCCTTCAAATAAGCCGAAATCTTTGCCATTTCAGCAAGATGCGAGACCTTCTATCTCCAGTCCTCTATTGTAGGTAAAACTTTACTCTTCCAGTTTTGAGCTATCAACAAACGGGCAGCAGTTAAACAATACAACATCAAATTCGTTTCTTTTACATCCAAATTATGTGTAATACCTAGGAGAAACAACTGAGGCAAAAAAAAAATTCTTCTTTTAAAAACTTGCTGTAGATTCCACCATAGTTTTATCCA
>NW_015387280.1:448640-450023 GCF_001527695.2 Protobothrops mucrosquamatus | reverse complement strand
TTTGCCTAATATTATTCTTCATATATCTCCCAGATATAAAGCCAGTTTGATCATCATGTATATAATGTTGCAGTATCTGCATCAATCTATTAGCCAAAATTTTTGCAAAAATTTTATAATCCACATTCAACAAGGAGATAGGTCTATAATCTTTAAGTTCCAAGATTTCTTTGTCATCTTTCGGTATCAGAGATATAAAAGCTCTTGTCCAAGACTGAGGTATTTGTTCTCCCAACATAATTCTATTGAATAAAGTTTTTAAAGGTTGTAGCAATGTAGCTGACAATGACTTATAATAAATTGCTGTTAAACCATCCGTCCCAGGAGCTTTGCCAGCTTTCAGTTGTTTAATTGCATTTAAAATTTCATCTGTTGTAATCTCATCATCCATAATTTTCTGCTGTTCCAATGTGAGTTTATATATAGGTGAAGATTGTAAATATTTATCAATATCTTTACTATTTATAGTCTCTGAAGAGTACAAATGCGAATAAAATTCAGTGAATGCCTTTTTAATCATTTCCTGTTGATGAATTTCACGCTCTTTGACCAAAACTTTAGATATAAGTCTTGCTTTTTGTCTTTTACGTATTTGGTAGGCCAACCACCTCCCCGGTTTGTTTGCATTAGCAAATGTATTATGTTTAATATACTTCAAGTTGGTGGCCACCTGATCAGCAATTAATAAGTTAAATTGATCTTTAAGCATCTTAATGGAGTTTTTTAGGTTAATATCTGTTGGTCGTTGTGATAATAATTTTTCCTTCATCCCAATTTCTTTTTCCAAGTTAAGTCTAGTCTGGGCTTGCTTACGTTTATAGGCATTATTCATAGCAATTAGTATTCCTCTTAAATAAGCCTTGCCAGCATCCCATACAATATTTATAGAAGTTTCCTTGTGCATATTAAGTTGAAAGAACTCTTCCATAGATTCCTTCAAAGCCTTAACCTTATCCTCATAGTTAAACAAATTTTCATTTATTCTCCAAGATTTCCTCTTTAATTTCTGACCAATCTCCATCCAGACCATACTATGATCAGACAAGGTTCTAGGAAAAATTTTAGTTTTGTTACAATCTGTAAGTAAGTCAGTCGATATCAAAACAAAGTCAATCCTTGAAAAAGAGTCATGTCTATGAGAAAAAAAAGTAAAATCACGTTCATTGATGTGTTGTGATCTCCAAGCATCCATTAATTCTAAGTCATCTTTCATAGCAAAAAAGGACTTAGGTAATCTGGAAAGGGTTACATCCTTAGAAGTTGTTTTTTTTATCTTTTAACGTATCCAGAACCCCATTCCAGTCTCCCATAACAATCAAAGAGTTATAGTCCATCGCCACAATTTTCTGATGTAAATGTCTATAAAATTGCTTTTGAACTACA
>NW_015387280.1:431233-447671 GCF_001527695.2 Protobothrops mucrosquamatus | reverse complement strand
CCCATCTAAAATTTATTTGTCTAAGCTTCAACTCCTGTGTCAGAAAGGCATAATCTCTGCGCGCTCTAAGTATTTTTGCTGGAATTTCTTTTAAAAGAATAATGTCTTGATTCAAAATTTTAAATCTCTGTTGATAAAAGAGCTGCATTATTTCGTTACGTCTAGACTTTCTTGTAAAATATATCACAATGTCTCTAGGCTCCAATCTTTCTGACATGATTATCACATCTGAATTTCTGCAGACCTGGTTTCTGTTTGGGGCAGAGAGACTGGGGGTGGTGGTTTCTGCCTTTAAAATCCTTTGGGGAAGTATATTCTGCTTTTTAATATTTTGCAAAATATTTCTTTCTCTGGATTCTTCCCACAATATTAAAAAAAATAGCAAAAGAGATGCTACTGCTTCTTGTGGCATAATTCTTTTTGGAACGTAGTCCCAAATATGTTTTTTCAAAAAGCAACTGGACTTGGTTTTTCCTTGAAGACATTTCACTTCTCATCCAAGAAGCTTCTTCAGTTCTGAGTCAGAACTTCAGTCAGAACTGAAGAAGCTTCTTGGATGAGGAGCAAAATGTCTTCAAGGAAAAACAAAGTCCAGTTGCCTTTTGAAAAAACACCTGGATGACTAAGAATCTCCGTAGAGTTTGGAGCTTAGCAAGCTAAACTTTTGCTAAAATCATGCAACTATTGGCAATTCTTCTCATACAAAGTAATTTGGGGACTTTGGGGACTTCAGAATTTCATCGTAGGTTTCCTGCTCTTAATGCAGTCTGAATTTGGCTATTCCCAATTGCCATAAGTGTTCACTGCAACTTGAGAAAAGACTTCAGTTTCCTGGCTTAAGATGAGAATCAAAAAGGCTGATGCTCAGTCTAGTTATCGTCTAAACTTGCCAATGTGAAAATTTGCTCCTCACTTTTAAATCAGTGCTGTATGCTTTCTTTATTTCCCTGCTTGTGTTGTGTAGATGGAAAGAAAATAACTATGATGCTTAAACTTAGGAAAACATGTAATTAACCAAAGAGGTGTTTGTTGATGGTGTGGGAAGAATAAAAATCCATATAAGCCACAAATAACTCTACTAGAAGTGGTTTTCAGAGTATATCCATAGTGACATTTTCTTATAGTCAGAAAAAACTATCACAATGCATATTAGAGGCATACCACTGTGTCAGGATTTAAATGTTTTTTTTTATAGTGTTAAACTGTTAAATCTTAGCATAGTGTCCCATTTCAGTATGGTAGGAACATCTTGTCTAAACCATACACTCCCACTTCCCTGCTGTTTTTCCTACTGTTTTCTGAGTGCTCAGTGAAAGGTTTGTAAGAAGTCCTCCTTGAAGAAAACAAACAAACAAACCAGCGCTTGAAAAGATTAAAAAGGCAGATTGGGGCCCTTTTTTTTTCAAAACCATCAAGGTAAATTTTAAATGAACAATTTTAAAATGGGATCAGATATTGATTATTCATAATATAAAAAATGAAAATATAAATTACTACATTTATCCTTGTTATTAACCCATATATCAGCTTGTAGTGAACTTTCAAAAAGCAGTGAAAGATTTTGCAAAATATTATGTGAGTTAAATACAAATTGAGACATTTTCTTATGAAGAAGAATCTTATTCCTGATTCTCTTTTTTTGGGGGGGGGGAAACCCTCAGCAATCATGATTTATTTCTCTGAGATGAAAGAGAACTGAGTCAGAAGTATTTTTCCTATTTTCTTTAATTTAATGCCCAAAATAGCTCACCTTCTGTTAGCCAGATTCAGAAGAACTCCTGCAGTGAGATTAAAATTGTCATGACTGTAATCTGAAATAAGAGTTTGTGCAACAAGAAAAAAGATAACCTGAGAAAACCAGATGTTAGAATTTGAAATGTTATACCTTTCATTGCCTTCCAAGAAACATTCTAGACTTAATTACGTTTATTGTCCTAGTTAATTAATATCAACCATGATTCTCCTAGTTACTGTTTTTCATCATCAGATGTTTTAATAGGGCCACTGTTATTTCCAGAGCATCTAGTCCACGGATGTCAAACTCGCTGCGTAACATGACGTGTCATGACGTATCGTGACTTTTTCACATTGCTGGAGCTGGGGTGGGCGTGGCCTCCACATGAGGCATCCGGCCCACGGGCTGGCAGTTTGACACCCCTGATCTAGTCAGTGGGCAAATTTAAGGGAAGGCAAAATAAGGGCAGAAAATATTACTAATTTAATAGCATTTGGGCTTGAGATCTTGTGGTTTTAGGTAAACTGAAGATCTTGTGGTTTTAGGTAAACTGTGGCTTTAGGTAAACTGCAACTGGCTAATTAGATTACAGTGAAGGTGATGAGGCCTATTGGAGATGGATCATTAATCAGAATTTTTAAAAAATAACCTGGCTTATACCTGGCTTATTCTATTTAAAAAAATCCTGTTTCCAAATCTAAGATAAAAGTATCAAATCAGTAGGTAAATACCAAATGGCTAGTAACCCTAAATATATCACATCTTTACTCACTCTTTAGAAAGTGAGTAAATTATTATATTAGCAGTATTATCTGTGTGTTGACTTTTAAGTTATGTTACGAGTTTAATGCACTTCTAACAGCTGTTGCTTTGAGAAAACTGTTTTATTTGACAATATGAATACTTAACTGTCCTCATGCAGAAAAGCACACTAACTTAAGCTTTGTCTTGCTGGATGTTTGGAATTGTGAAACATCTTCCTTGTTAGTTGTATAGACAAAATCACCACCATAGAATGTTTTGGGGTTAGTCTATTAGACCCGTTTTATGTTTTGATGATTACTGCAAAGTGCCAGGAAAATCAGGAGATTCAGGCAGTTCAAATGAATATAAAATTTTATTTCAAACTTAAAATCTCCACAAGTATCTGAGCTACTAACAGTCAAGGGAAATTCACAGGAGTTAAGAACAGAAATGAATTTAAGATAGGCTGGACTTAGATCTCTTTTAGGTGCACAGAGACTCATGACTTATGATGCATTTAACCTCTCCCAGGACTCAGGCTGGTCATCTCCTACAATTACTTTTATTTATTTAGAATTGTAATGTTGTATCTTTGCTCTATGTTTTTACTTCTGTCATATGCAACTCATAATTCACATACTTTAAACAAAGTCAGAGAACATGTTTTTTATTTTTGTTGTGCTTTGTGCCATAGTACGCTGGTTGAGATGAGGGACAAGTTCGGTGGAGGTTGGAGAAGTAAGATTGATATATTTATCTACTCTATTTCTTGACCACATTTATCTTTGTGTACTGGATTTCAAGTTTGCATAGACCTAAAGCATTGGGCTTCACAAAGAAAATGAAGCCATATATACACAGAAGATCTTCCTAATTTAATGCATAGGAATCAAAGCTTATACGTAGTTGTGGATCCAAAGGTTTAAATCCTAGGCCTTTTCTTCCTGCTGTTCTTAATCAACAGATATTTGACTGCTTTCTTGTGGGCATGGGAAGTACCTGGTATTTGTGGACATAATGATTCTTTCGGGGCTGAGAACTGTTGATTCCTACCTCCCAACCTAATTCCTTATATAACAAGCATATCAATATACTATATAGTTGTTCAAAAGTTTATAGTATTTCATAATGCATATTTGTATGTGCAGCCCATGCAGATGTTCAGATGCACACATGAGGATTAGAAATAGGACTGTTGTACCCAAACATCTGCAGGCCTTCACACCTTGAGTACAAAGACCTACAGGAATGTATACTGTAAGAATGGAAATATATAACTGAGTCTAGTTGTGTTTCTTCCAGCTATTTCTTGCTATTTATCTTACTCTCTTTCTGTGTCCACCCATTGAACAGTGATGCTCCTTTGATAGAAAGGTTAAGATTTATATTCTAAATGATATGCAATAGCCTTTACCTACTGAGATGAATTAATCATTTACTATCACAAGTAAGAGCCACTGGGTTGGTTGCTGCTTTATGCAATATTTCTTAGATTTATTGACTGCTTTACAGATTGCCATGTGACTGTGAGCTACTTTCGAACTTTGACAAAAATCACTTACAGCCTGATTCTTTTTCAGCCATGATTTTCTTGTGATCAGCTTCACCAATTCATCTTTTAAAAAAAAAAAAATAGTTTGAGATTAAGCAGCAGAGTGCCTATTGACACTAATGGGAGTCATATAGCTAAATCTCAAATACCCTTTGAAAACATAAGGATTACTGAATCTCTTTTTATCAAGAAGAGAGATCATTTCTTCTCCTTTTTCTCCATCCCCTTAATCCATAGAACAAGTTAGCACAGAGACAGAGGATTGCAGTGGTAGTGGCAGGTTGTTAGTTAATATGCTTTGCACTTTAACTTCATTTTTGTAATAAAGGCAAAAACGTACCTGAATTTTTCTTGTAGAAGATTGTTCCTTGTAGAACTCTAATTGGCAATATACTAATAACTCTACATCCTGAGGAAAATAAGAATGAAGAAGGATGATATACCATAGTCAATATTTACGTTAGAGACTGCTATAGGAGCTTAAAATGTTTTCTAATGTTTACCAAAATTTACCTAGAAAATAAATTTATTATATATAACACAAAGCTATTAGGTAGTATTAAGATACATTTTTGTAAAGTAGCACGGTGAAAACCTCTCCATTTGCATGAAACTATCATTAATACATTAATATCCTTCAATATTACAGTCCTATATCTACAGTACACTGAATAAGTCACACTGAGTTTAATGGGGCTTAGTGGAGAGGACTAGCCACTTGAACAAAGAAAAGCATGGGCTTGCTTTCGAACAAGAGTTGTGCAGTTTTAGGCAGCCTTTTGGATACTGTGCTAATGTCAGGAAGCCTCCTTAGCAGGGCACATGAGTTACAGTTTAGCTTTGTTAGGTCTCCAGATTAATTCAATTTGTGGAAACTGTTCTGTTTCTTGTGTTGGTAGGCATTGAAAGGCAGGACTCACAAACAGGTACTTCTTTATTCGCAGCCAAACAGAACTCTAAACAAAATGGCTCTGCCCCTTTTTATACATTCACCCTGGGGCGTTGCCAACCAATGAATGCAATGTATTTTCCCGCTCAATTGCATCCGAGCCAGCCCTTGCAGGCAGCAAGTCTAGCCCAGCAGGCCACGTGGTCTGCAAACGGTTTCAGTGCAGGTCACTGCACCTGTTCCCCATTAAGCTCAGTACATAACACTCCTCCCCTCTTGGTTCTTGGGCAGATACGTACTATTTTACAATACTACTCGCATTTCCCCAATATTCATCCTCACAATCAATAATACACAACATTATAGGTCTGTCAAAACACAACATTACAATACTTAGACTTTTCATTTCAAAGGACATACATAAGCATCTCAATTGCAATTAAATACATAAGCATTTACACTTGCCATTATAGAAACCTCACGTAGTCCTTTAAAAACTTTGGTGGGCCTTTGGCCCACTCTGATCGTCTCGGAGCTCCTGCAAGCGTCCGATCTGCAAGCTCGCCTGCCAGGCTCGGCAGACCGGGACTTTGGGACCTGTTCAATAAGGGTGAGCCCAGATCGTGAAGGCTGGCCTGTTCCGGTAGACCTGAGCCTTTGTCATTTTGACTTTGGCTGGCCTGTTCCGGTAGGCCCAAACCAGAGTTCCGCAGTGGGGTGGAATTCCCCTGATTGGCGTAAGAAGCAGGTCGGGAGCACTGTCTCATTGGCACAAAGCCTGAGGTAGTAGCGGCGTGAAAAGCCAATTGATCACAATGTCCCATGGACACAGTGCCAGAGTCAGGAGCCGCCTTGTTGGCAAAACCCCCGTTTGGAGAATGCGGTGTTCCGCTTTCACTGAGTGACTGAGATTCACGATCGGGATCGTGGTCCTCCTCCCCCTCGAGAGCAGAGTAAGGAGCGGAAGGTTGGCTAGGTAACCTCCATCGCAGTTGGTCAATGTGCCTACGCAGCACACGACCGTCCTCCAATGCCACTTCGTATGAAAGTGGCCCAGTAGCCTTGCAAACCACAGCTACCACCCAGTGTTGTCCAGGCCCATAGTTGCGTGCCTAAACCGGATCACCCACTTGCATTTTCCTTGGTGCCCTCGGCTGTTGCACCTGCGATGCCACCCTATCTGGATGTAATCTATCCAATGGAGCTCAGCTGGGCTCTTGCCCGTTGACATGCACGGTGTTGTGTGGTGACAGAGGAAAAAGTCTGCCAACCTGTGATGCCAGTTTCCGTTGGTTATTCTCTTCAAAGCTTTTTTTGTGGTGCAAACCATGAGTTCCGCTTGACCATTTGAGGCCGGGTGAAATGGTGCCAAATAGCATGCCCAATCATATTTGCCCTTAAAAAGGACTGGAACTCCGATGAAGTAAACTGAGGTCCGATATCAGAGACGATGACGTCTGGGAGCCCATGAGAGGCAAAAATGACCCTCAGAACCTGGACGGTTCTGGCAGTCATCGTAATGGACACTGGAATGACTTCCAGCCACTTAGAGTGACTGTCCACAACAATGAGGAAGAGCTGCCCCTGAAAGGAGCATGTGTGGTCTCCCATCTATGTACGGAAGCCTGTGGCATTTCTGGCCAGGACTGCTGGCAAATGTGGCACTCTTGGACTTGGGCCTCGATCTCTTTATCGAGCCCAGGCCACCAAAGGTAGCTGCACGCAAGCGCCTTCATCCGGACTAGTCCCAGATGTCCCTCATGCAGAGAAACAAGGACTCTAGTCCTCAGTGAGGTTGGGATTACTACCCTGCTTCCCCACAATATACAACCCTTAAAGGTGGATAACCCATGCTTCCTTTTCCAGAAACTCTGGAAGTCAGTGCCAGGATACGTGTCAGGCCATCCTATGAGCACCCAATTCAACACGTGTGTTAGCGTTTTGTCGGTAGCTGTTTCTGCAGCTACATCCCCTGCATGGAGGGGAGACAAAACCTGGATAGACAGGATGTGGTTGGCTGGTGCAGGATCTGGCTCTACCTGCTTTAGAGGCAACCTACTAAGGCCATCTGCGTGGCCCATTTCTCGACCTGGTTTGTGAACCAGGCAGTAGTCATATGCAGAAAGAAATATTGACCATCTCAACATTCTAGGAGAGATGATTTGGGGTGTCTGTTTGTTCGTCGTGAACAATCCCAGAAGTGGCTTGTGGTCAGTGAAGACCATGAAATGGCAGCCATACAAAAAGTCGTGAAACTTCTTGATACCAGCCACAATGGCCAATGCCTCCCTGTCTATTTGCGCATAATTGCACTCAGCAGCAGAAAAAGTCCTGGAGTAATAGGCTATAGGGACTTCTGTCCCATCAGCCTTGAGGTGGCTTAAGACAGCCCCAATTCCATAAGGGGATGCATCACAAGCTATGCTAACTGGCAACTGCTCATTGAAATGAGCCAACACTGCATTAGAGGATAACAAGACCTTGATGTCAGCAAAACTCCTCTCATGAACATGTGTCCACTTCCATGGGGCCTGTTTGTCTAAGAGCCAGTGTAACGGCTCTGCCACTGCGGCCTTGTGTGGGAGGAAAGCATGATAGAAATTAAGGAGTCCCAAGAAGGCTTGAAGTTCTGCCTTCATTTTGGGACTGGGTGCCTGCTGAATTGCTTTGAGCTTGGATTCAGCAGGATGGATGCCTTCGGCATCTATACAAAACCCCAGGAAATGTGTGGAAGTGACTCCAATTTTGCACTTCTCCTGTTTGAGTTTCAGTCCCGCTTCGTGGAAACGCTGCAAAATGGCCCGAAGCCTGTCAGACAGGTTTTCAACTGATTTCCCAGTAATGAGGACATCATTGAAATATGGGTATACACCCGGAATATTGCGGAGCGTGCGCTCCATCACGCTTTGGAAGATGCCAGAGGCTACATTCACCCCAAGTAGCCTTCGGACCTTGAAGGCTCCCCGGTGGGTCACAATTGTTTGGGTCTCTGCCATGGCGTCGTCCACCAGCAGTTGCTGATAGGCCTGAGCCAAATCTAATTTGGCAAAAATGCGGCCTCCTTGTAGAGATGCCAGAATGTGGCTAACTACAGGCATCAGATAGGAGTGCTGCTGTAATGCTTTGTTTAGCGTGCATTTATAGTCAGCACAAATGCGGACTTCTCCATTGGCCTTAAGTGGCATGACAATAGGGGTTTCCCGTGGACTACTATCCACCGGTTCCAAAATGCCTTGCTACAACAGTTTGTCCAGCTCAGCATTGATTCTTTGCTTAAGAGCAAAGGGCACCCGATGAGGCTTAATTCTGATCAGTGCAACGGAGGGGTCTAGCCTTAAGGTGATTGGAGGCCCCTTGTATGCCCCAAGTTCAGGGCTGAAAACACCAGCGAATTCTTTGCACACCTCCAAAAGGCTTGCCGTTTGCACACTGTTTAACACAGTCACCTGAATACCTAGCACATCAAACCAATCGAGTCCAATCGTGCGGTCACCATCAACCACCAGAACGTCCAAAGGACCCTCAAAATCCCTAAACTGCACCCCAAGTGTGGCTTCCACCTTGACATGCACTCGGGAATTCTGGAGGTCGGTCAAAACGAGATTTGACGGCCTGGCTTAACTCGTTGGCCACTTGTGCAGCAAATCTGTTTAAGGGTTCTTTGGGAAATTATGGACAGAGCTGAACCAGTGTCCAGCTTCATGTCTGAGGGGACCCCCTGCAGTTTGACTTCAAGATGAAGCTTTTTGTTCTAAATATGCTCCTTCTCGATGTGCAAAACCCACCCTGTTTTGACTGGGGACCCCAGTAGCTTTCCGAGGCAACTCTTCCGATGGACAGTCTTTCTTGTGACCCAAACAGATGGCGGTGATGTGGCCTTGCCGGCCACATGCCCGGCAAGTGGCGGAACGAAAATGACAGTCAGTATGTTTGTGGTGGCCTCCACACCCGAAACACCGAGAGAAGAGAACTGTCTTGTCAAAGCTTTTGTCTGCTTGCCTTTGAGGTCTTCGTTCCAAAGGCTGTTGCAACCGATCGACCTCGTTGTCTGACTCAGAGTCTTCAACCCTCTCAGCTTCCTCTTGATGGACTGTGTCCGAGCAAGGAGGGTTCTTGGAGAGCAGCAAGGCCTTAACAGCTCCACCTGCTGCTTCTTCAGCTGTTTGACATGGTTCCGAAAAGAAGCAGCTTTACAAAGAACTTTGAGGCTTGATTACCTTAAAGAATCCTTTAATTGACTACATAGCTTTGGCACGAACAATAGAAAGCCAAAAACTGAAACCCCCACCACCCAATCACTCGTGACAACACACAACTCCCTCCCTCCTTTCACAGTCATCAATCATATGCTCCAATTAATTTGAAGTGTGAATCTCTCCCTCCCTATTTCCCCCTGTTACGCTGACCTTGGCCGTGCTATGCAAAGATATTGTTATGATTAGCTGGCATACTTTCCCACTGATTGGGTTAACATTGTCTGCTTTAACTCTTGAAGTGATATGTAGGCTGAATAAGATATGTTTGCTTCTTCACATATGGCAAGCAAGAACATCCAATGTTAGCAGACTTGACATCGTTATCTCCCTCAGCGCATCTTGGAAGAAGACGGTTTCTTTAGCAAAAAGCTTTTGCTGAAGTTCTCGGCTCCTCAGACCACAAACTAGCCAGTCTCGTAGCCGCTCTTCCAGGTTCTTAAATTCGCAAGGCCTTGCAACTTGTCACAGAGCAGCGATGAAATCAGCAGTGGACTCCCCAGGACGCTGGTCCCGCTGTTCAAAAGCATGTCACCAAGCTATGACCGACAGCTTTGGCTCAAAATGTTCTTTGAGCATTCTTTTCAGCTCCATGTAAGCAATGGACTCCAAGGGTGCCGGAGCAACCAGGTTTTCTGCAGTATCAAAAGTTTCTTGACTGCAAACGCACAGCAGCGTTGCGGCCTTCAGTCCATCGTCCCGAACCTGGTTGACTCTTAGGTAATTCTCTGCCCTAGCAACGTAGGAGCTCCATCATTCTTGATGCTTGACGTCAAATTCAGAAAGACAACCAATCTTTGCCATGATGGATCTTTGGCAGCCTTTTCAATGCCTCGTGATGTGCAGGCTTTCAAAGGGGTTCCAGGATGATTCCTTGCGGCACTCTCCTCCAGCATTTTCGTGCTGGCAGGCACAGCGAAAGGTTGGAACGCCGTACTTCTCAGCGCTTCAAGGCTTCGCATGGTGAGTCAGCCCTTGAATTTTCGGCAGCATGATCCCACCTTCGTCGCCAATGTTCTGTTTCTTGCGTTGGTAGGCATTGAAAGGCAGGACTCACAAACAGGTACTTCTTTATTTGCAGCCAAACAGAACTCTAAACAAAATGGCTCCTCCCCTTTTTATACATTCGCCCTGGGGCGTTACCAACCAATGAATGCAACATATTTTCCTGCTCAATTGCATCCCAGCCAGCCCTTGCAGACAGCAAGTCTAGCTCAGCAGGCCACGGTGTCTGCTAACGGTTTCAGTGCAGCTCCCTGCACCTGTTCCCCATTAAGCTCAGTACATAACAGAAACCAACTTGTGATCTCTGGAATTACAAAGACAAGATCCTCACATTTATGCTAGAATTTCATTTGTTTGGTTTTGGCAGTACAATATATGAGCCAGATCAGTGTTTAAATCAACAAGAATGGGACTTTAATTCTTCAAAAGGCTAAGTTCTGGAAGAGCAGTTTGTAACAGCAAATTTTAAAAATGCTTTAGTATGCCTAAGATTTATAATGCAGCTGTAGGAGATGTCTGGAACAGTCTACAGTGATTCATAATTTAAAATATTGTTCTGCTAACACAAAAGAAAAATTTCTATTGGCTGACCCCAAGTATCTGCTCGCAAAACTGTTCTGGTGAAGTTATGGATAGAGGTGTTGAATAAATGGAGCAGGGGGGTTGGAGGAAGTCATGTGCAGAATTATGCTACATATAAGTTTTTTTCAGATCAGTGGTGCAGTGGCTTAGAGGTGGACCTCTTGCCTCCTAGTCAGAAGGCTATGAGTTCGATCCTAGGTACCCACAGATATTTCTTTCTCTGGGTGCAATGAGTACTTGTCTGCTGCAAACTCTGCATAGGCATCAGGAAGAGCATCCGGCTAGCAAAGGATCAGCTTCCTTCAGTCGCCCCAACTCTTCCCCGATGCAAGGGATTACAGGGTCTTTAAAAGAAAAAAAAGTTTTCCAGATCATAGATACATTATAGATAGATTATAGTGACACATGATTAAACCAGATTGATTTCTATGTACTTAATCTACTTAATCTGTTTAGACCTTTTTCATAAGTTACAACCATTCTTTTAACATTACAATGGCACTAAAAAAAAGTGACGTACAACCAGTTCTCATATTTACATTACCATTTGCAACTTTCCCAGCATAACTTCCAACAAGCAAAATCAATGGGAGGAGCCAGTTTTCCTTAACAATTACATGAGTCACTTTAACAACTGCAGTGATTTGCTTAACAAGCATGGCCAAAAAAAGTTCATAAAATCTGGTATGACTCATTTAACAATCACCTTGCTTAGCAACAGAAATTCTGGTCCCAATTGTGGTCATAAAACAAGGACTATCTGTACCCCCTTCTGTGAAATATCTAAGACTGATATACCGCACTGTCTCATCCACCCAGATAATTGTTCATTGGTGGCCATTTTGACAATTTAGAATTAGGTTTGGATTATTCATTATGTTCAATGAGCCCTGGGCTTTATTTTAGAAAGGTAGGTACTGCCTAATAAAAGGCTGGGAAATTGAATTTGTGATAGCATTTATATCTTGATATAAATATGTCACATATGTCCTTGTCCCTTTTCTCCTCTCTGCCATTTTAATTTTCCTCATATTGCTAAGGCCACAGAAAAATATATTTTCCCACCCACTCAAAGCCCACACAACATAGCTTTTAACATCATATTTTGGTGTTGAAAATAGGAAGCAGTATTTTCTCAATTGTTTTTTTTTTGTCCCAGAAAACAAAAGTGTAGCTAATTTGTCAATGGATTTAAATTTCTGGCCATATCTTTTAGCAGGATCAAATTTAATAAAGTAAGGTATTAAATGCCATGAGATAGAATTATTGCTATGTATAACAGTTGATCATAAAAAATCTAACCTATAAATAAAGATATTTGGTTTTTTGGGTGGTTTTTTTTTAATTAAAAAAACAACAAAACCCTGAAAACTTTTAGAGGAGTGTTTACTAGACTTTAATGCAAATAAAGCTAATTGTCCCATAACCCATTTCTGGAAACTTTCATTAGAGCTAATTTCAAGCCTGCAATCTGCAATCTCTTAATTCCAAATATACTAGCTCTAGTACATTTTTTAAATTAACATTGTTCACTATGTGCATTCTGTGCTTAAAAGCTTTTCAGTTCAGAGCCTCAGTGCAAAATATCTAACTACTACAAACGTGTCTACTGTTGGAAACAGAATCAGAACAAGATATTTTTTTGATATTAGCAAAAAAGGTTGTCCAGTGTTTTACAAAGCACGTTTTTCTCAGTTTCACAATGATTGATTTCACATGCACAGATGTTCTAGAGAGCTGCTGGGCTTAGTTTCCTCATGGAATCGAACCCTTGTTGATTTAATACTAAACAGGGCCCACAGAATCAATCCTATATGCAGAATTGCACCCCACATAAAGGAAAGAAAATCTGCAATCATATCCTTCTTAGGAAATCAGCAATAAAACCCTCTTTGATACTAGATGCCTGCTGGATCTCTAAGAGAAGATCCCAAGCAATACAGCTCTCATGCAGGACTGGGTATGCAGACTAGTGAAATTTTGTATTGACTTTTGCTGATCTGTGACAGAGATCTAAAAAGACCCTTTGTAATTACTCTGAGCACTATATAAGATCATATAATGGCACCAGGAGAAGGAAAGGGCATTTAACTCTGTTATAGGAACATTCATATATTTAGCTACTGCAAGATATACCAACACTACTCTTGATTTCTTTTAAAAAATAATTTTGAATATTAAAGGTTATTTCTTGGTAATGTACAATGAATCAACCATTCCCCCATTAAGACTTCCGGTTGGATTGCGACGCCGATGGCAGCTTCTCTCCGAGGCTGCCCGCCCCGAGGACACGTTAGAGCCGCAGGAACAGCTGTTCTGCGGCTCGGAATCCCCCTCCCTGGGCAAAGGGGAGGGGGTGAGCTTCCCCGATAGGGGTAGAGCTCCCTAGCCTTCGCATTTTTCCAGCTGTGAGGGCTGAGGTGAGCTCCCCCAGAGTCAGGGACTTCTCTGTGCTTCGGGCTGCCTTCGTTCAATAGAATGAAGCCAGACGTGCATCTAATCTCTGCTGCTTTAGGAAATTAATGACTGTGAGTAGAATCTAATATGCAGACAGAGCCTAACAGGAGTTTTTGAAAACTGTTTGAAATGGGACTTTAACTCTGGAATCTTCTTTGTATTTATTCTAATTTGAAGAAGAAGGAATATAGTTGCAGAAGGGTGTTTCTTTTCCTTTGATTGAAACATATGAGACTTTCGTTTTCTGGAAATATATGAGACTTTTACTTTTTGGAAACTTTCTCTTGGACTATTCTACTGTAACAGACCTAGCTACTTTGTATTGTTTGGGCAAGTATTCTTCCCCCATTGTTGTTTGAGGTTTTTATAAGACTATTAGATTTTTTCTTTCAAAAAAATGGCCTCTAAACGTGTGGGATTTTTTGTTTCTCAGAAAAGCACGATCTCCTCTGCAGCTGTTTTAACATCACAGCAACCAAAACTTGATATTCCTCCGCCTTCCCCCCCAACTTTACTGAAAGAGATACAGAATGTATTGAAAGACAATGTAAGACAGATTAGAATTGATATGAAGAAATTTTTTGAAAAGAAATTTGAAGAGAAAAATGTAGAGATGAGAAAAGATATATTGTTTGCCCTTCAAGGCTTGGCATGTCATGAAGAATGTGTTGATGGATGGGTGGAGGAAGTAGAGGAACATGTTGAAAGTTTGGAATTTAAACTGGAAATGGAGGAAAAAGTGGATTTAATTCAAAATGAGGTTGTTACAATAAGAGAAAATCCTCGAGAGAAATTGGAGGAAGAGAATGCAGCAGATTTGGCTATGGTTTTGACTTGTCAGCCTGAAGATATTATGAGAGAAATGGAAAAAAAATATAGAATTAATTTACGGGCTGCAAGACAGAAAAACCTTCCAAGAGATGTTGTTATTTACTCTTCAAGAAAATCAATTCGTAATGGAATCATTCAAGTGTCAACGCTGCAAATACTGTATATTCTTGCTTTGACAATATGCAGAACTGTCTGGTATTTATATAGTTAAACCAGCAACTGGGAAAGAGGGAGGAGCATAAGGATAGCCCGGGAGAAAGAAACCGGAAGTAAATCACATCTTCCAAGTTGATTGGAAGATGTGAACCATGACCCTACAATAAGGGAGTGGGAAATGCTTGGAATGTATATGCATAACAGAAGAGAAGCCAGACGTAAGCATTTCCACCATGCTGTACTGACGTCTCTGTAACCTTAATAAATGCTTTTAGGAAAAAATATGCCTGAAAGTCCTTTTAAGTGTTTCGTTAATCAGACACATGACATCATGCTTAGGTCTGGCTAAGCAGAAAATACCACCCAAAGTATTTAGAAGAAGAAAGGATTTTGCCTTCTTGTCTGACAAGGTACCAGGAAGGAAGGAATTTATGAAGATGAAGTGGTTGAAGGAGTTATGCTATTATCAAGTGCGACAAAATCACAAGACCAAGATGAAACTAAACAACAAGTTAGAGAAATTGGAGAGGATCAGAAAATCTAGAGAATGACCCATGCAGCTTATAGATGCAAGAAAGAGAGTAGTTAAAAAGTGGATGTATGAACTGAGACATTAATGTTGGAAATAAGAATTTTCTTTGCTTTTTAATTTAATTGTAAGAAGAATGAATAAGGCTGTGGAACGGTGGTTTTTTTTTAATATGTATAAGGTATTTTGTTTAGGGAGCAATTTATTATGTTAATAATAGAGCAGATTATGAATTTTAGATCATTATTGCTGTTTAAATGATATAATAGTTTACTTATTATTATTTTCAATTGTTAGTATGATGTTATTATAAGTGTGTTCAATAACTGGATATGGGTTTAAAAGAGTGGTTTTTTGGGGTTTTTTTTTTAGTGAATTTTAGAGTATTATTGTTGCTTAAATGATTTAGTTTTATTTTTTACTTTTTAATATGATGTTATTATTATTGTGTTTAATTGAATTTCAACTGAATTCTAGAGTATTATTGTTGTTTAAATGACATAATTGTTTACTTATTTTTAATTTTAACTACTAATATGATATTATTATTATTATTGTGTTTATTAATTATATATTTGTTGAAAAGAGAGTTAAAGGAGGTTATAGATTTGTTATTTTAATAGTTTTCAGATAGAGTTAAAGGAGGTTATAGATTTGTTATTTTTATAGTTGTTTAAAATTATTTAGAGTAAGACTTCCAGTTGAATCGCCGGTGCCGATGGCAGCTTCTCTGTAGGCTGCCCTCCCCGAAGAAATGTGAGCCGCGGGAAACAGCGTTCATCAGCTGTCCCGCGGTTCGGAATCCTCTCCCCCGGGCAAAGGGAGAGAGGTGAGTTTCCCTAGTAGGGGTAGAGCTCTCTAGCCCCCACACTTTTAAAGTGTTGGGAGGTGAAGGTGAGCTCCCCCGGAGCTAGGGACTTCTCCATTCTTCGGGCTGCCTTCGTTCGACTGTTCGTCCGAAGCAAGATGCGGATTCAATCTCTGCCTTCAATGAGAGCGTGAGGTTTTTTTTTCTAAAGGCAGATGGAGCCTGCCAGGAAGATCTGACGGTGATTTTTGTCAAAACCTTAACTCTAAACTTATAAAATCTTCTTCTGCTTTCCTCAATTGAATTTGAAGAAAAGAATATGGCTGTGGAAGGGCGTTTTCTCTTTTCTCTGCTGTGAACTTATGTAAGACTTTCACTTTTTAGAAACTTTCTCCTGGATTGTCTTTTAGCTATATTGTGTGGACTGAACAGGTTTTTTTTCCTTTCTTTTGCTTTTATTGTGGCTGGGTGCTTTTACAAAATTTTATAGTATTTTTAAAAGACTTTTATAAGATCTTATATGAAAATATAAGAAGGGAAAGGAAGAGGGGGAAAAAAAGGGGAAAAAATGGCTTCAAAGCATGGAGCTTTTGTTCCTCAGAAGACTATCTCCCCCTCTGTTGTTCAAATACCACAGCAAATTAAATCAAGGAGTCCCCCACCTAAAATAAGGAGTCCTCCACCTTTCCCCCCCAGCCCCAGCCCCAACTCCAGCCCCAGCACTTACTTTGAAAGATATTCAAGATGCATTAAAGGACACTGAAAGACAAATAAGAATAGATATGGACGATCTGTTTGAAAAGAAGTTTGAAGAGAAGAATGTAGAGATGAGAGATGATATACTGTTAGCATTTCAAGTCTTGGCTGGGCATGCAGAACGTATTGAAGGAAGGGTGG
>NW_015387280.1:426444-428279 GCF_001527695.2 Protobothrops mucrosquamatus | reverse complement strand
AGTTTAAGGTATATGAAACATAATACATTTTGTAACGCAAACAAACCTGGAAGGTGGTTGGCTTATCATTTAAGAAAAAAGCAAAAGTCAAGGACTATAGAGAAAATAGACTATAATGGTAAATTGACATATCAACAAAATTTGATTAAAAAGACTTTTTTAGATTTTTATTCTAATTTATATGCTTCAGAAAATATATACTATGAAGATATAGATAAGTATTTACAGCAGGTACATTTACCTAGGTTGTCAGATATTCAAAAAGAAAAAATGAATTGTTCAATTACATTGGAAGAGATTAAGGTGGCAATCAAACAATTAAAAGTTGGTAAAACTCCAGGTACAGATGGATTGACAGCAATTTATTATAAAATGTTGTCTGAGGAAATGATAGGGCCATTAAAGGAATTGTTTAACAGTATCTTGATGGGTAAAGAAGTACCTCCATCATGGAGAACTGCTTTTATATCTTTAATTCCTAAGGATGGTCAAGAATTGACACAACCTAAGAACTATAGACCTATATCATTATTGAATACAGACTATAAGATCTTTTCAAAGGTACTGGCAAATAGGTTAATGCAAGTGATACATCAATTGATTCATAGTGATCAGTCCGGATTTATTACTGGAAGATATATGAAATATAATGTAAGACAAATTATTAATTTAGTTGAATATTTGGATAAGAATAATCAAATTCCTGCGGCTTTTATCTTTTTGGATGCTGAAAAAGCATTTGATCAAGTGGATTGGGGGTTTTTGTTTCAAGTAATAGAAAGAATGAACTTGGGGGATAAATTTTTGTCTGCTATTAAAGCTATTTATCAACAGCAGTCAGCCCAGATTATAGTTAATGGGGGATTAACGGACTCGTTTAGAATTGGAAAGGGAACTAGACAAGGATGTCCACTATCACCACTATTATTTGTTTTAACAATGGAGATCTTGCTGATTAGAATCCGGGAGTCCTCTATCATAAAGGGAATTAAGGTTAATAAGATAGATTATAGGCTAAGAGCTTTTGCAGATGATTTGGTGTTAACACTAACTCAGCCGTTAGAGTCAGTAGCGGAGTTGATGAAAATTATAGGTCAATATGGAAAGGTTTCTGGATTCAAGGTAAATAGTAATAAGACTAAAATATTGTCAAAAAATATGTCTATGGATGATAAGGAGACATTAGTTATGTATACAGGTTATGAAATGGTGAAAAAGGTAAAATATTTGGGAGTTTATATAACAGCCTCTAATGCGAAGTTGTATAAGTATAATTATGAGTTTTTATGGTTAAAGGTCAAAAAAGATCTAGAGGAGTGGAAAAAATTACAATTATCATTGATGGGGAGAATTTCAGCAGTAAAAATGAATGTTCTCCCAAAATTTCTTTTCTTGTTTCAAATGATTCCTGTTTTAAAGAAAGACGCTAATTTGGAGAATTGGCAGAGGGGCATTAACAAATTTATTTGGGCAGGCAAAAAGCCAAGAGTTAAGTTTAAGATTATACAAGATGCAAGGGAACGAGGAGGACTTAAAGTTCCTAATTTAAAATTGTATTATGATGCTGTGGCATTGACATGGATTAGTGATTGGTTAAATTTAACAAATAAGAATATACTTTCTCTTGAAGGATGGAATTTGTTATTTGGTTGGCAGGCATATTTAATATATGATAAAAAGGTGGACTCAAATTTCAAGGCTCATGTTTTAAGGAGTGCTTTATTACGAGTTTGGAAGAAATATTATTACAAATTAAATTATAAAATTCCTATATGGGCAGTTCCAGCACAGATAATAGAAGGGATTTCCAGGGGAGTTAATTTGGATAAAGTTTC
>NW_015387280.1:408766-425876 GCF_001527695.2 Protobothrops mucrosquamatus | reverse complement strand
TTTGGGGGGAGGGGGGATTTATATTGTAAAATTTTATAAAACTTTCAATAAAATAAAAATTATTTAGAGTATGATTATTTTATTATTATTCCTGTGATTGGCTCTGGGAAGTGGGGGGAGGGAGGGGGGGGTGGAAGGGTGGGTTTTGAGGGGGGGATTTATATTGTAAAATGTTACAAAATTTTCAATTAAAAAAAAACAAAACAAAACCATTCCCCCATTACACTAAAAAGGTTCCCAGTAAAGAAACTTACATTACAGAGTATTATAGATATTTCTCATGAATGAAGTCCCAAAGGTGCTTTTTCATAATGTTTCACAATGTTCCCGGGAATGTTAAGGAAAATAGTCTGGCCTTCCTGAACTGTGCAGTACACATTAAGGAAGACAGAAGCCTTAACATTGAAGTTTACAGAAAACCCACACACATGGATCAATATTTACATTTTGATTCCCACAACCCACTGGAGCACAAAATGGGAGTTATTAGAACCCTATACCATCGAGCTGAAGGTCTGCCTACCAGCTAAATCACTTCAAGGAAGCCCTCAGAATGTGTGGCTATCCCAAATGGGCCTTAATCAAATCCCCAAAAAGACCCAGCAGGAGTCCCTCTGTAACAGACAAAAAAGAAAACAATAAACAAAGCAACATTGTCATTCCATATGTTGCAGGAATATTGGAAAAGCTCAGGAGGATCTTCGGCCAACACAACATAAGTGCATACTTCAAACCCACAAATACACTAAGACAGAAGCTTGTCCACCCCAAGGAGAAAACACCCAGACATATCATGAACAACGTGACATATGCAGTACAATGCAGTGAGCCATATGCAGATCTGTACATTGGAGAAACAAAACAACTACTTCATAAACGCATGGCACAACATAGGAGAACAAACCCATCAGGACAAGATTCAGCAGTCCATCTGCATTTAAAAGACAAAGGCCACTCTTTTGAAGATAGCAAACTCCACATTTTGTACAGAGAGGACTGCTGGTTTTAAAGAGGGGTCAAAGAAGCCATCTATGTCAAAACTGAACAGCCTTCTCTCAACAAAGGGGTAGGGATGTGACATCATCTATCTCCAGTCTACAACACAGTCCTTTCAGCAGTTCCAAGAAAGCTCCACACCCATTTGCACTACTCAGGTGACCCTGAGGACACAGATAAATCTCCAGGTGGCCTCAACAACTCTCTAAAGGAATGCAAATGACCAGCTGTCTGCAAGGAGTATAAATCCTTCCATTCCCCACCATCCAATCAGAGCTGAAGAAGCTTCTTGGATGAGAAGCGTAACATCTTCAAAGATAAATAAGAAAGTCCAGTTGCCTTATGAAAAAACACCTTTGGGATAACTATGACCTGGATGACTGAGAATCTCCATAGACATGAATGGAGGCAAGAATAATGATGCCAAATTGAATTTGGGTCAGTCAGCCAATCGCCATCCATCAACATACCAATCAGCTAATAGGAAGGCATCACATAAACATGACTCACAGAACAGCTCAAAGCATGTATTCCCTGAAGATGGACTCCAGCATAAGTCCGAAAGCTCAGAAGAGTAAATCTCTGGTCCCAGTGACTGACCCAAATTCTGTTCAGCAAGCAGATTTAGTGGTAGAGCAGGTATCCATCAGAAGTCTATCTTCTCTCAAAGTAAGAACTTACTGATGGTTTGGCACCAAGTTGCAATACAGTAACTCAGTAACTAATGGTCTCCAGGCATATTGTACTATAATGACTCAAATTTCCAGCTTTTATAATTGTGTTGCTAGAGATTTGAGAATTCAACTCCAACATTATTTGGAGAGAAGAATATATTGGGGGAAATTGGCTTAGTAATCAGGTGAACTTTACATTTCAGTTCAGTGTTTTTTCCCAAAGATCCCTTGTCACTAAAACATCATGATGAATCCTCTCCTGATTATTCAGGAGCATTTAAAGACCATCCAGCACAAAGCCTTTAATGAATGGTCTCTGTGTCCATCTTGGGCTAATGCTATGAAAAAAAAATGAATTGTATTAGTTTTGTAATGTTCATGGTAGCCCTACAAAAGCAGGCACACACACGCACACATTTATTTTCTGGCAAGACCTAAGTAGAGTAAGGGAATCCATTTTAAAATGTACAAGTAGTCCTCAGCTTACAACCACAGTTGAGCCCAAAATTTATGTTGCTAAGTGAGAAATGTATTAAGTGAATTTTGCCCCATTTTATGACTTTTCTTGCCACATTTGTTAAGTGAATCACTGCAGTTATTAAGTTAGTAGCATGGTTGTTAAGTGAATCTGGTTTCCCCATTGACTTTGCTTGTCAGAAGGACATAAAAGAGGATCACATGACCCCAGGACACTGTGACCGTCATAAAGATGAGTCAGTTGCCAATCATCTGAATTTTGATCATATGACCATGGGGATGTTGCGACGGTCATAAATGTGAAAAATGATCATAAGTCACTTTTTTCAGTGTGTTGCAACTTTGAACGGTTACTAAACGAACTGTTGTAAGTCAAAGACCACCTGTATTAACACTTGTGAGAACCAAGATAAATTATTCTAAAGTGGTCAGTATTTGTCCTGAAGGTGCTTTTTCAAAAGGCAACTGGACTTCCTTTGTTTTTGCTTGAAGACATTTTGCTTCTCATCTAAGAAGCTTCTTCAGGGGTCAGTATTTGATTTAAATACATTGGATGTTACCATAAGGCAAGGGTTTAAAATATAGGACACCAATAAGCTCCTTCCTCATTCATAGAATCTGTCTATATATTTTTGTCTTTGATTGTGTCTGGGAAAAAGATTCCAGCCCATAATTGATGGGAGATGATACTTTCAACCTTCAGTGCTTAGCTTTCCTCACCACCATGTCAGCCTTTCTTTCTTGTATGATGTTTCTTGCCTTATCACTTTCTTTCTAAGCAAAGGTAATAGCACTTTGAGTTGTAGGTTTAAGTCAGGGGTGTGCCTGGCTGAAGAATTCTGGGAGTTGAAGTCCACAAGTCATAAAAGGGTCAAGTTTGAAGACCCCTGGTTTAAGTTGATAATGAAAGTGAATGCATTTATCTTAAGACCAATGTTTCTTTAAAGAGGTACATCAGGTAAAAATGCAAAATTAGTTTGTTTTTTTCTAACACTTAAGATTCTTAAACAGAAATGTGTACATTTATCTGTTGTTAAGATCAGGAGCCTTTTCTTTTCCACAATTTTTCTTTAATTTTCTTACTTTTCTCTAATATGTGTATTTTTCTCTTGTTAAAATAATCTTTAATAATATTGTGTGTGTGTATATATATATAAAAAGATAGATAGATAGATAGATAGATAGATAGATAGATAGATAGATAGATAGATAGAAAGAAAAGGGGCGTTGTCTTACCTGAACGCCTTTTCTCAGCATGATGATGGAGAATCCACAAATGGGTTGTCTTAATCTTCCTGCTCCAATAAGACTAAGTCTGAAGTGTAAGTACGCCTCTGCTGTGCAAGAGCACCCCAGTTTGAGACTAAGGCGAGACACAGACGTTAGTCCGACGCGTGTGCTTTCCTAACACTGGAACCAGGGCCAAACAGACCCTGAACGGGAGGGAGTGGATTCTCCATCATCATGCTGAGAAAAGGCGTTCATGTAAGACAACGCCCCTTCTCCAGCATGATTGGATGGAGAATCCACAAATGGGACATACCAGAGCCCTGTGTCTCTAAGGGGGGGAAATAGTTTGGGCCTGGGTCCCGCTGGATGATAATACATGTTGCAACACCCTGCGACCAAAGGAGGCATCTAAGGAGGCATATTTGTCAATCTTGTAGTGTCAAACAAAGGACGAAGGTGAGGACCATGTTGCTGCCCTACAGATCTCCCCAATAGGTACCTCTGTCGCCCAGGCCGCCGAAGTAGCGGCGCCACGGGTGGAATGGGCCATGATGTGTCCAGGAATTGTCAATGATTGTGCCTTATATGCGAGGGCGATGCAAGCCCTAATCCATCTCCCTATTGTTGAGGAAGAGACCTTCTGGCCCATGGAGGAAGGTTGAAATGACACAATGCTTCGGATTTACAGAAGGCCGAAGTCCATTTGATGTAACGTCGCAGAGCCCTGCGAACGTCAAGAGTATGCCACCGTTTCTCAAGATCATGGGAAGGGTTAGGACAGAAATTTGGTAGAACCACCTCCTGGGACCTATGGTACAATGAATTTATCTTGGGAATAAAGGAGGGATCTAATCTGAGGGTCACCCTGTCTGCATGGAAGATGCACAGGTCCTCTCTGACGGAGAGAGCAGCCAGTTCCGAAATTCGCCTGGCCGACGTTACCACCACGAGAAATGCCACCTTCATAGACAATAGCTTAAGGGAACATGTGGTAATGGGCTCGAAGGGTGGTGAAATGAAGGCCTGTAAGACCCAGTGTAGGTCCCAAGAAGGATATCGGTGGACCATTGGTGGCCTGGCGTTAGCTGCTCCCTTTAAAAAGAAACGCACCATAGGGTGGTGTGCCAAGGGAGCGGAATTGTCACACATGAGTACCGTAGATAAAGCTGCGACGTGTCTGCGATGGTGCTCGGAGATAGTCCCTTGTCCAACCCATCCATCAGGAATTCCAAAACAATTGGAACAGAAATGTCCAAAAGTTCCACCTTACGACCAGAGCACCAGGTACAGAAGCTCCTCCATGTGGCATCATAGATCCTATTCGTTGAGGGGCGCCTGGATTGCTGAATCATGGCAATCACCCTTGACGAATATGAGTCTCGGGTCAAGGCCCGCCTCTCAAGTGCCAAACGGTTAGTTGGAGCCACTGTGGGTCTGGGTGCTGAAGTGCCCCCTGAGTAAGGGTAATACGACCTGCTGGGATCCTCCATGGGGGGGAGACGGATCGGCGAACCACGGACGTCTCGGCCAATGTGGTACAATCAGGAGGATCTCCGCCCGTTCGTGTAGGATCTTGCGGATCGTCGCAGGGAGGAGTGGCAAGGGACGAAAGGCGTAAAGCAGTTCTCTGGGCCAGGGACTGCGTAGGACATCCATCCCTTCTGCTGTCGGAGATGGGAACCTGGAAAAGAATCTCGGGAGTTGGGAGTTGGCTGGGGAAGCAAAGAGGTCTAAGGTTGAGGGACCAAACCTGTCCATGATCTCCCTGAACAATCCCGGGTCCAGGCGCCATTCGGCATGGTCCACAGTTGGTCTGCTCAATGAGTTCGCCTGCTGGTTGGCCACTCCGGATATATGCTCTGCCCTGATGGAGGCAAGATTGATTTCTGCCCAAGACCCCAACAATTGAGCCTCCTCCATGAGAGGCCTGGACCTGGTCCCCCCGTCTGTTCACGTGGGCCTTTGCAGCAATGTTGTCTGTAAGCACCAGGACATGCTGTCCCGCTACCCTACTGCTGAAATGTCGTAAGGCCAGACGTATGGCCCTGAGTTCCAGCCAGTTTATATTGTTTTTCAATTCCTCTTGGGACCACTGACCCTGAGCCCAATGCGACTGGAGATGCGCTCCCCAGCCGAACAGGCTGGCGTCCATGGTCAGGGTGATTCTGGCTGGCTCCTTGAACTCTGTTCCCCTTGACATTGCTGGGGAGGCCCACCATCGAAGGGAGTTCAACACCGGACGCGGAACTCAAACCTTCTGGTTGGAAGCGCTGATGCGTAGCCTCTGAAATGGAAGTAGAAGCCACTGCAGCTCCCGGGCATGAAGGCGTGCCCACGGAACAATTTGTATACAGGACACCATCTTTCCCAGGAGTTGTGACAACAAGACTAAGGTGACCACCCTGTCTCTCCGGATTCGATGAACAAGGGCCCGAATGCTGTCCTGTCGGTCCTGTGACAGATAGACCATGCAATTGTTCATGTCTATGACTGCCCCTAGATGCAGGAGCCGGGTTGAGGGCACTGTATGGCTTTTCTGAAAATTGACAGAAAACCCGTGCTCCTGAAAGTTCCTGACAGCGAGGGCGAGATCTGACCGAGCCCTCTGGATGGAGGAGGACTGTATCAGTATGTTGTCCAGCACTGAACTCTGATCGGAGTCTGTCTCAGGTGGGCAGCCAGCACTGCCAGTATCTTTGTAAATACTCTGGGTGCTGACGAGAGGCCGAATGGGAGGGCCCTGTACTGATAGTGCTGGTGGGCATAACAAAACCTGAGAAATTTGCGATGCCCAGGGAGAATAGGGATATGTAAATATGCCTCTGTCAGGTCTATTGATGTCAGGAAATCCCCTTTTCTGATGCTGGCTAAGATTGATTGTAGCGACTGCATCTTGAACTTCCTGTACATCAGATAGTAATTTAGACCCATTAAATCTAAAATTGCCCTCCAGCCCCCCGAGGCCTTCAGGATGATGAAGAGAGTGGAGTAAAACCCCCGTCTCTTCTGGTCCTCCAGCACTGGCTCTATGGCCCATATCTGTGACAGGTGAGAGATGGCCTCTGACATGAGTGCCGCTCTGTTCTTGTTCGTGGGGGTGGGGCAAGTCCGGAAGTGATCCGGTGGGCTGGACCAAAATTCCAGCATTAGACCCTGAGCTATAGTGTTCAAGACCCATGAGTCCGTGGTGGTGGCTGTCCATACATCGGAGTAAAGGGACAGCCAGCCTCCTATGGGTGGAGTGTCCCTGGAGTCACTTCCCTCTTTTGAAAGGGCATCCTCCTGAGCCTCGAAAGGGCTGCTTGGACTGGAATTGTGGCCGGGGTCTGGATGCGGGATGGTCCTGCTGGCGCTCCGGTCTCTGGTAGAAAGGACGAGAGGTCTGGGGCCAGTCCCAGTTTGAAGCTGGCCGAAAGGACTGCCTACGATAATAGTTCTGTGATGCCCCGCCCCCAGAACGCTTATCCCCCCTCTTAGTGGTGTTAATAAGAGTCTTGCGTTTGTCCTTGCCCTCTATTAAGTAAGGGTTGAGGGCCTCACCAAAGAGGTGTCCCCCAGCGTAAGGCTTAGTAGCCAAGCACCACTTAGCCTTTAGGTCCGTCCGCCAGTTTTTGAGCCACAAAAGTCTACGGGCTGAAATGTCTGCTGCTATTGCTCGCGAAGAGTATCTGGTGGCATGGAGGGAGGCATCAGCCATGTACTGGGATGTGGCCACCAACTTACCCAGGTTCTGGTGAACACGAACCTGGTAAGGAGGGATCATGTCCTGGAGTTCACAGAGCCACAGTACGGAAGCCCGAGCGAAGAAGGCCATGGATGTGGAGGCCTTGATTTCCCAAGCCGATGCCTGATGCGATCTGAGCAAGGCAGCTTCAAATTTTTTGTCCTCTGCCTTAAGCGCTTCGGCCATGTCCCCTGGAATATTTGTGTTGGAAAAAAGAGAATTAAGTGGCTCATCAATTTGAGGGACCTCCAGTAAGGAGGCTAAAGAGGGAGCCACATTAAATAAACCTTTCTCCGAAGTCCCCAGATTGGGGATAGACCCCAGGTTACCCCACTGCTTCTGCACTGTGTTGCAGAACATGCTTTTGTGGTACCACCGGTTCAGCATAAAGCGGATTGGGGTCCTTAGATGTAGATGGAGTTGGCTGGGCCTCCTGCTCCAGGGTGATGTTTGCTGTCGTGCAGGCCTTGAGCAGCAAGGAACTGAACAGGGATTGATCAAAATGACCAGCGGGGGGAGTCAGGTCCAGAGTAGAGACGTCCTTGTCGTCCAACAGGAGCAGGCCTGAGGGATCAAAGTTCACCGAATCCAATTCCAAGGAAACTTCCTGTGTGAAGTCTGGCGTTCCAGGGTGGAGGAGCGACCATGGAGGTGCGGCGGGAGCTTGTGGAAGTCGTTGGGAGACCGATGAGGCCATGAACTGGGCAAAGGCCTGAGTTATCATAGCCTGAAACTGATCAGGTCCTAGTGTCTGTGGTTCAGGGGGATTGTTCTGTCCCCGTCTGACACACACACCCAAACAGCCAGCCGAGGGTTAAATAACTTCTCCACACTCCACGCCACAGATAAGAAAACTTGGCAGCAGCTCCGTAGCTGCCTGCCAAGACTTTTACTCAGAGAACAAAAAACAATACACACAGTTTGAAATTAAGTCCACAGCAAACTACTTCACCAGAGACTTAGCTTTGTCCGTCACAGAGTCCAAATGGCCACCACCTCCCTTTTATAGCCTGTGGGGTGTGGTCCAGTGACTCAGCTTAATCTCTGGCATGTCTCCTTTTCTGCTGCGCACGCTTGTCACGCCTACGCTGGCGTGGATCCAGCCACAACGTATCTTCATCACTATCCGAAACACCTGGCTCCTGGCCAATCTCAGAAACACCTGGCTCCTGGCCAATTTCAGAACCACCTGGCCCCTGGTCAATCTCTTCTCCATCGGGAGACACCTGAGGCATTGCCAAAGAGGAGGGTCCTGGAGAGGGAGGCCTGGCCATCTCCTCTCCTTCATGTTCGGAGCCTTCTTCCTCCGATAAGAGGGGCTCACAAGACGGAGCCACAACACTATCCCCCACCGCAGGGCCCTTCCCCCGGGTCTGCCAGTCGGGATGTGGTCGGGACGGGAACCGATCGTGAAAGGCCTGTACCAGGTCAGGGGCCTGAACGGAAGAAGCGTCCACCCAGCTGAAATCCTCGGGGCCATATCCCTTCCAGGCGATGAGGTATTGGAAGCGCCCCTTCAGCCAACGGGAGTCCCGGATACTGTCCACCTCGTACGTCGAGGTGTCCTCCTCATCGGCTGCGGCTGGGGGGACAGGCATTGTCAGGCGTCAGAGATGGCTCGCTGGGGCCTCAGGGACCAGGAGGGACCGATGGAAAATGGGGTGGATCCGCATGGAGCGTGGTAGAGTCAACCGGTAGGCCACTGGGCTGATGACTGCTTCGACGGGGAAGGGACCGATAAAACGATGGTCCAGTTTCTTCACCGGCTGGTCCGTGGGGAGGTGTTTCGTGGACAGCCACACCCGATCTCCGACTGCCAGCGGTGGCGTTGCCCGTCAGGAGTGGTCAGCGACCCATTTCTAGTCCTCTTTCGCCCGGATCAGCTGCCGCCTCACCAGTTGCTGCACCGCCTGCAGCTCCGAGAGGAAGTCCTGGGTCTCGGGAACAGGGGAATCCGAGATGGACAATGGGAAAAGCCGTGGATGGTAGCTGACGTTGGCATGGAACGGGGTCATCTGGGTGGAGGTGTGTTGGGAGTTGTTGAAGGCGAACTCCGCCAGGGGAAGGTACTCGGCCCAGTTGTCCTGCCGCTGGTTGACGAAACAGTGGAGGTACTGCTCCAGGATGCCGATGACCTTCGTGCCCACGTCAGTCTCCGGATGGTGCGACGATGACAGGCACACCTGCACCTCCAGCGTGGCCATTAGGCTTTTCCAGAAGCGGGCTGTGAACTGGGCTCCGCGGTCCGACACCACCGTCTGGCAGGTCATGGAGGCGAAAGATGTGCTGCAGGAACAGACGGGCCGTGGTGTGGGCCGATGGCAGTCCGCGGCACGGGATGAAATGGGCCATCTTGGTGAGCATGTCCACCACCACAAAGACGGTCGTGAACGTGGCAGACAGTGGTAGATCTGTTAGGAAGTCCATGGAGATGGCACCCCACGGTCTCTCCGGTGTTGGCAGCGGCTGGAGGAGTCCCGGCGGTGGGCCGGACGCGGGTTTGGCCTGTCGGCACGTCGCACAGGACGTCACGTATGCGTGCACATCATGCCATACCCGAGGCCACCAAAAAGTCCGCGTCACCAAGTGCAAGGTCTTAAAGAGGCCGAAATGCCCCATCACAGGGTTGTCATGGCACTGGTTCATGACGAGGGCTCGGAGCGGACTCGTGGGCACGTACAGCCGGCCCCGGTGTTTCAGCAAGCCTTCCTCCAAGGTCCAGGGGGACGCTGGGCCGACTTCCACTTTCCGTTGCTGTGACCAGTCATCACGGCACTGCGCTTCCAGCACCCGAGCCCTCAAGTCTGCCGATTTCTGGACCGTGGCCAAGGATTCTGCTGGTAGCACCGTCCGTGGGGGAAGGGAGTCCTTGGGGCAGAAGTATTCTGGCTTGCGGGATAGCGCGTCCGCCCTCTGGTTGAGGTTGCTCGGAATATACACGACGTGGAAGTTGAACCGGGCAAAAAACGACCACCGGATCTGCCGCTGGTTCAACTTCCTGGCCGTGGTGAGGTGCTCGAGGTTCCGATGGTCCGTCCGCACCTCCACCTGGTGTTGGGCCCCCTCAAGGTGATGTCGCCAAGCCTCGAATGCGGCCTTGATAGCCAGCAACTCCTTTTCCCAGATGGTGTAGTTGCGCTCGGAAGGATTGAGTTTCCGGGAGTAATAAGCGCAGGGAAAAAGAGTGCCACCATCCACCGGGGCCTGTAGCAGTACCGCTCCAATCGCCACATTGGACGCATCCGTCTCGATCACGAACGGACGGTGTGGATTGGGATGCCTCAGGACCGGCTCCATGATGAAGGCCTGCTTGAGGACCTCGAAGGCCTGCTGCTGCGGGGGCCCCCACTGGAACGGGACCTTCTTCCGAAGGAGTTGGGTCAGCAGCAAGGTCAGGGTGGCGAAGGCCGGGATGAATGTCCGGTAATAGTTGGCAAACCCCAGCAGACGCTGGACGTCTTTCACCCGACGTGGGGGTTCCCAACTGCGCGAGGCCTCCACCTTACGCGGGTCCATCGCGATGCCCTCGGAGGTGATGATGTGCCCGAGGAACTCTATGGAAGTCTGGAAGAAGTAACATTTCTCCAACTTCGAATAGAGTTGGTTCTCCCGCAGGCGCTGCAGGACCTGGCAGACATGCTGGAGGTGGCTCTCCTGGGTCTGGGAATAGATCAAAATATTGTCCAGGTAGATCACCACGAACCGGTCCAACATGTCCCGAAACACGTCATTCATCAGATGCTGGAAGACCGCGGGGGCATTGGTCAACCCGAACGGCATTACGGTGTACTCGAAGTGGCTGTATCGGGTGCCAAACGCCGTCTTCCACTCGTCCCCCTCTCTCACGCGCACCAGATTGTAGGCCCCTCGGAGATCGAGCTTGGTGAAGATCGAGGCCTCACGCAACCTCTCCATCAGCTCCGGGATGAGTGGCAGGGGGTAGCGATTCCACACTGTGATGGCATTCAAGCACTGGTAATCACAGCACAGGCGTAAGTCCCCCGTCTTCTTCTTCACAAATAGGACCGGGGCCGAGAGCGAGGAGGACGAAGGCCGGATGAACCCTCAGGCCAGGTTCTTGTCCAGAAAGTCCCGTAGGGCGGCCAATTCGGGCTCCGACATGGAATACAGGTGGCCTGCGGGCAGTGGCGCATTGGGCAGCGGGTCCACCGGGCACTCGTAGGGTCCCACCGGGCACTCGTAGGGTCGGTGCGGGGGTAATCGGTCCGCCTCCTTTTCGCTGAACACATCGGCGAAGGGCGTCAGCTCAGGAGGCAAGGAGACGGCCGGGGTGGAGATGTCCTGGCCGGCACAGGTGTGGCAGAGATGGTTGACGCACTGCAGGCTCGGGAACGAGATGGCGTTTCTCGACCATGCCACCTGAGGATCGTGGGCCCGAAGCCAGGCCATCCCCAGGACCAATGGAAAATGCAGGTCCGCCATCACATAGAACTGGATTGCCTCCTCGTGGTTCCCAATGGCGAGGCGCAAGGGCTGGGTAGCAAATTTGATGGGCCCTGCCACGAGTTCCCGCCCATCGATAGTCTCAACTCTCAACGGAGGGTCCACCGGAACCAAGGGAACCTTAAAAAAGGCCACAAAGGCCTGGTCCATGAAGTTCGTCGTGGCCCCGGAGTCCACCAGTGCGTGTGCCTGAAGCCCCTCCGACCGATTGGCCAACAACACCCGGGTGTCCAGAATCAGGTGCCGAGGGGGCTCACAGTCCACAGTCGCCGACTCCGGTGGGGCATGGTTACGTGCCTGGCCCAGGGTTTCCCCTAGGCCAGGCCTGGCCCGTTTCCCGGTTGGTCACGCCGAGATTCCGGAACAGGCTTAAGCGCCCCACTCCGCTTCTGGGACACGAGGCGGCAAAATGTCCAGCCTCGCCGCAATAGAGGCACAATCCCCCTTGGCATCTCCGCATCCGCTCCTGGGCCGTCAGTTGAGGTCTAGCTGCTCCGAGCTCCATGGGCTCCTCAGCCATGGCCACAAAGCGTGGGGTGGTCCAGGGTACTGTCGGTGTGAAACGCAGGGGTGCCGAAGCTGTCGGTGGTTCCAGAAGGGGCCGACGAGGCCGTCACCATTGAAGGCGGGCGTCGATGCGCAGGCATTGGATCACCAGGGCGTCGAGGGTCTGAGGCACCTCCATCCGAATCAGTTCGTCCTGCAGATCGTCTGAGAGGCCGTCCTGGAAGGCATCCATCAGTGCCGCCTCATTCCAAGCTGAGTCCTGGCCTAGGAGTCGGAACTCAGCGATATAGTCCTGCAGGGCGCGCTTTCCTTGGCGGAGATCCTTGATGCGCCTCGCTGCCGTCTGAACGCACAGGGGGTCCTCATACATCACATGCAGGTGTTGCAAAAAGCCCTGATAGTCCAAGAGTAATGGGCTGTTTTGCAACAACAGGGGCGTGGCCCATCGGGCGGCAGAGCCAGAAAGGAAGCTAATCATGAATGCCACCCGAGCCCGATCATCCGGAAAATCCTCCGGCCTCATCGCCATAAAGAGTTGGCATTGTCCCATGAAGGCCGGGAACAGCTCCGTCTGCCCAGAAAATCTCTCTGGCACGTTCACTGGGCATCTCGAACGGGGAGGAGGAGGAGGGGGGGAAAGAGCTACAGGAGCATTTCCCAAAGCAAGTTGAGCATTTAACTGGGCCACTTGCTGCTGTAGGAGCTGATTGGCATCTATCAGCTGCTGTACCTGCTGCTGCAGCTGTTGGTCCATCGTGGGTTAACGATGGATTATGTTCGGGTGATGGACAAGATGTTCTGTCCCCGTCTGACACACACACCCAAACAGCCAGCTGAGGGTTAAATAACTTCTCCACACTCCACGCCACAGATAAGAAAACTTGGCAGCAGCTCCGTAGCTGCCTGCCAAGACTTTTACTCAGAGAACAAAAAACAATACACACAGTTTGAAATTAAGTCCACAGCAAACTACTTCGCCAGAGATTTAGCTTTGTCCGTCACAGAGTCCAAATGGCCACCACCTCCCTTTTATAGCCTGTGGGGTGTGGTCCAGTGACTCAGCTTAATCTCTGGCATGTCTCCTTTTCTGCTGTGCACGCTTGTCGCACCTATGCTGGCGTGGATCCAGCCACAACGTATCTTCATCACTATCCGAAACACCTGGCTCCTGGCCAATCTCAGAAACACCTGGCTCCTGGCCAATTTCAGAAACACCTGGCTCCTGGTCAATCTCTTCTCCGTCAGGAGACACCTGAGGCATTGCCAAAGAGGAGGGTCCTGGAGAGGGAGGCCTGGCCATCTCCTCTCCTTCATGTTCGGAGCCTTCTTCCTCCGATAAGAGGGGCTCACAAGACAGAGCTACAACAGGGATGAAGCCCTGCTGCAGTGGGCGTAAAGGTAGACTTTGGCCCAGATAGAGCCTGTGTGGTACTCTCCTGCGCTTCAGGTTCTACTTGTGTCACCTCCCTGGGAGGAGACCAGGCCCTTGGGGCTAAATTACAATGGGACGACTGGGGCTCAAATATAGACCCCCCAGGTGGAGTAGTGGCCTGTGCTTCACCTGGAGCCATTGACCTTGCCCTGGAGATTTCTCCTTTTAAGGCCTGATGATATCTGTTGGCCTCCCTGCCTGCTGTCCTAGGCTTTTTGGGGGGCTGGGCCTTGGCCTTTGATATGATCTTCCCCATCGCCTCTGTAGAGGCCTTATGCTTCTTTCTGGCGGGGGGGTCAGTAATGTCTTGTGAGGACAGAGGGAAGGAATTATCTGCCATACTGCTAGGTAAATTCCCCTGTCAACTATGATTTTGACTAAGGGGATCTTCTGGCTAATGCTCCCAATGAGGTTGAAGGCAGCAGGCCCTCTGACGGGTCAATTCAAGTGGTGAAGTGCCCCCCCTCAAGCGCTGTAATTGACCATTGAAGAGTGTCACCTCCCTCTAGGAATACAATTCCGAGGGGTAGATAGGAAATTAGATGAGGGAGGGTTGGTGGGAATCGACTGGTAAGGCAATGCGTCCTTGTGGGGATGAGCTTGCCCTCCCCAAGAGTAATCAGAACGTTAGGCCTGCAAAAGTATTCAGAGGGTAAACAAAATGGCGGCCATAAACAAAATGGCGGCCGCAACTCAAGCGCGCCAAAAATAACTGACAAGAGGCCTCTGAGGCTGAATGAAGAGCCTAGCTGAGATCCTCTCTCGATTGGCGGCCGCGCCTCAGTAATTTAGTCTTTGTTCCCTACGAGAGCTCCTGAGGCTTTTTGCTGCAAAGGAACGGCGGTCACGCAATTCCCGCACCTAGAACGCCGCCCGACCTGCTGGAAACTCGCGCCGATCGCTTGCACGCTCCAGCGCCGATCAGCAGGCTGGCCTTGCTGTGGAGTCCTCCTAATCGTCCTCTCCCTAACCAGGACCCAGCCGGGTCAGCAAAGTGATGGAAACGGTAAGGGAGGCATTTGGGAAGGTCTCGCTGACTCTCCGTCAGCCTGACGCAGCCAGCTTGAAATTCAAGCTTTTAGGGCTCTGCGCCAGTCAGCAGAGAGAGCTGATCATTGGCTCCGAATTGCTGAATTAAGCGCAGGACGGCTCGCACGAAGGGTGAGCAATTCAAATTCAGGCAGGCAGCAGCCTGCAGGGAAGTCCCAAAGCAGGATCTTCCTGGTCAGGAAAAGTCCAAATAATTCTATATCTACTATTATACTATTATATCTAATGTCCAGAATGAAAGGAAGGAAAATCCATAGAGGTGTACAACCTGTCTTAATCCTTCTCCTGGAAGTCTGAAATATGCGTCTGTTGAGCAAAAGACTAAGTCTAAAACTGGGGTGCTCTTGCACAGCAGAGGCGTACTTACACTTCAGACTTAGTCTTATTGGAGCAGGAAGATTAAGACAACCCATTTGTGGATTCTCCATCCAATCATGCTGGAGAAAAATAGATTTAGCTATGAATTACACTGCACTATATTCTAAATAACAACAGTAGAAAAAGAGGGGCATATATGCCAAATACAATATCATATGTGCTTTATTGCAATCATTTCCATTGATATCTGAATTAGTTTAACACTCTTAAATATTTCACTTGACAAAAATGGTCTAGAAATTTTTGCTACACTGTGAGCTATCTTATGTTCACTGTAGTGTAATTAGTTCTCTGGGTAAGTAATTATCTAATAAAACTGTAATTTTCTAGTATATTTTGTAACATAATTTATGATTTACTCTTTTTCCTTCTAATGTGAGTTTTTGGTTTTTATTTACCAGAATAAAAATAAACACTGTGTTCAATTGTAGTTAATAGAAAAGAAGTCAATAAGAAAATCACTTCTGTTATGATAATTCCATCATCCTCAGTCAATCATGAAGAGAGTTCAAATGTATCATTTCATTGTACATAGCCTATACATAGCCTATAGCTAGACATTTAAATGAAGCACCAGGTATGTCAAGGCTCTTTTCATCTGTTTGAACTTTAAGTAATTTTTTCCCCAAGCATGATTCTCACAGAATCCTAATTAGCAAATTATAGTAAGAAGAATATAGAGATTGCTACAAAATTTCCAGCTAGTAACAAAATACATCTCTGTGTATTAGTGTGGGGATTACCTTAAGAACACAATATATCTAGTATGATTTTGAAATATATGTGTTAAATTGTAATGTTATTTATTTTTTGATTTCCCTATGCACATTTTTATGCACATTTTATGCACATTTTTGTAAAAATCACAAGAAGCCGATTTATACAAACTACATGTTTTGAAGCATGAGCCCTCAAAGAACAAAACACTTTGTTACTTTATGTTCAAATTTTTTAAAATTCTCTTTTGTTTGAAGGAACTGATAAGGAATTAATAATATATATAATTTTAAATTCTCTATCAGTGTTTAGGTCAGGCTTGTCAAACTGCCGGCCCATGGGCCAGATGCATCATGCTGAAACCACGCCCACCCCATTGCCGGCAATGGGGAAAAAGTCGCGATATGTCGCACAACAATCGGTAAAAAGGTTGAAAAGCCCTGGTCTATGGTCTACTTCAATAGTTCTCAACCTGTGGTCCAGGAACCTATGGGGCGCCATGATGTATCTAATGCTCTAAATCAGGGCTTTTCAACCTTTTTACCGATTGTACCACTTTTAGGATATGGCAATATTCAAGTACCACCTAGCAAGGTGTCAAAAACATGATGACCCCAAAAAACCCTGTTCAAAGTTGCAATTGCACTGAAATGACTTATGACCATTTTTCACACTTATGACCAATGCAGCATGCCCAGGGTCATGTGATTTATATTTGGATGTTTGGCAACTGATTCATATTTATAATGGTCACAGTGTTCCAGGGTCATGTGATCCCCTTCTGCAACCTTTTGACAAGCAAAGTCAATGGCAGAGCTGCTGGTGGCCAAGTGCTAAGGCGGGACTTCTTTTCCTCCCTCCCTTCCCTGCCTCCCTTTTTCTCATTCCCATCTCCTTCTGAAGGAAGAATTTGAACCCCCTCATATTTTCCCTCTTCCATATATTGATCAAACAAGGAAAGGCCTCCAGAGACAGAAAAGACAAGCTGCTGAGTGAACTAGCTTAAAAAGGCACATTCCCCTTTAAGAATTAGCTACTGGCTAGAAAGGAAAGTAAGGAGCGCAGCTGGCACTTAAGGAAGAAAAAAAAAAGTAAGTACTGGCTGCCAGCTAAGGCAACCTCCCCAAATGGCTCTATTCATAAGTAAAGGAATGCTACAGGCAAAATCCATTCAGGAGAAAAATACTTCAAAATCCCTTGCAGCAAAACTTACAGCTAACAACAGCAGAGCAATAGAAGCTAACAGGAGACATCAGCCATCGGCCAAATAGAAATTGCCAAACACTCCTTAAGAACACAAAGCCCTCATTGCACAAATCCCAGAACTTCAAAGTCACAAAAGCACATAAGAATCCTTCCACTCTCCATCTCCTTCCCTCCTCCGTGCCTCACCTCCAGCCATTGCTGCCTTTTTTCATTCCTCTTGGAGGGTGACCCCTCCCCCGCTGCATTTCTTGCCTG
>NW_015387280.1:404298-408065 GCF_001527695.2 Protobothrops mucrosquamatus | reverse complement strand
GCTCATGGCCAGCCTGCTTGATCTCTTCTCCTCTCCTCTCCTCTCCCCCCACCCTCACCCTCCCCTTCGGTGCAGCTGACTCTGCCTCCTCCCAAGGCTGCTGCTTTTTCTCTCTCTCTCCCTCTCCTGCCCAAACTGCCTCCTTTTATAGGCTCTCCTGTCTCTGCCTCCCCTCCTCCTTTCTCATGGGGGAGGGTGAGCCAGAAGTGAGCCTGGGGCCTTTGCAGCTCCAGAGGACTCTCTCACAGTAAGTCCTTGCCTGTGCTGGCTCTTTCCCTCCCCCACTACACTTGGCTAGGCAGGGCTGTGTACCACCTGCCACTCATTAATGTACCACAAGTGGTACGCGTACCACCGGTTGAAAAGCCCTGCTCTAAATCTTGAGTTAAGTTTTAGTGGTCCATGGCCATGGTTTGTAGGCACAAAAGTTATTTAAAGGGGGTCTGTGGTGAAAAAAAGGTTGAGAACGCCTGGTCTACTCTATAAGTAGTCCAAGACAGAAAACATTATGTTACATTTTTTCAACCAATTCTTGGTTTGATGAAATAATATGATTTAGATATTGTTTAAAAGAAAAAAGAGAATTAAAGTTTGATTTGAGATGAAGAGCAGATTGTTATCCTAAATAGCGTAGTTTTATTTTGGGTTTTTTCTTTGACAATTTACCTTATTCAACCCACACCTCAGATTTCTGTTTGGTGCTCATTTGAGATTAATCTAATTTTTCTTTCCTCCCATACCTTTTAAAAACTCTCCTTTAGTAAACACATGCAAGCTTCTATTTAATTGGAAATCTAAGTTGGATATTGTACATTTTCTATTGATCTGGTGTTGAAATTTATTCATCTGTTGAAGGGAATTGAATGGGAAGAAGACAATACACAAATGTTACTAGGCAGATGACTAGCTTACTGATTGATTTAGCTTGTGTTTACGTCATGGCCTCTTTGATTGATTTAGCTTGTGTTTACATCACTGACCCTCCATCAATTGAACAGATACTTTATTTTCATGATTGCTTGACTTTTTAATTAATTTAGCTAGGAATACACTACTTTTGCTTTTATTAGACCAGGTATAAAAAGGCCTTAAGACTGTCTTGCCAGTCTTGTAGTTTCTATGCAGATCCAGTCATGCATATAGAGCACATTTTTGTGTGTGTGATACTTTGCAATCCTGTGATCTCCTTACAGGCCAGCTATTCTGTTTAGAAGCTTTTTATGACATGGGTTATAAAAATGATGCATTGAATATCATTGTTCAATTCTCTTTCCCCCAAATCATTGTTGAGGTTAGTATACAGATGGATATGTACTATAAAAGCATAAGCTGGAAGAAAGGTTCAGAACATAACCTGAGAACATTGCTCAATAATGCATATTCTGGCTCTAGGTCAGACCATACTTGCCATTTGGCTAATTTGCTAAACTAGAAGCAATAAAAGTAGACAACTATATGTGATATTTTTTCTGATTATATTTTCTTCTAGAATAATGATTGTGCTCACTAATATATTTTCTGAGCTAAAATTATCTAGAGATCTAAATTTACTTCCACCTACACAATTTCATGTTACTGAAGGAGCACTTCTGTTTCATTTTGGATTTTAAATGGCTCAATATTGTTTAAAGGCCACTATGCCATTTAAATAAATTAATTCATAGGACGACAGATTTCACACTATATCTGTAATATAGGCTGTAACATGTAATCTGTAATATATTAGTAAGTTTTCTAATATTTATTTATTACATTTATATCCTGCCATAAAGTAATGACTCTTGGCGGTTTATATGATATTAGAAAAATATTAAAATATTCATGGTATGTTTAATAATTATGCACTATTTGAATAATAATGTGCTATTTGTGCCTTTGCCTTGCTTTCTGGTTATGGAGCATTAATGTGGATAAGCTGATTTCTGATGAATACTTAAAGTAAAATACAATCTCAGGATAGTAGCTTCAATGAAACAACTCTAGCATGTCAGATAGTACAGAAGCTAATTTTGGCTTTGTTTTATTTATTTATATATCTTGTGAAGTAAAGGTAAACAAAAATGGTGTTTCTTCATCTCACATAAAGATACCAGCTGACAGTTCAACTTGGGAAATAGGGAAAGGTTTTGTGTAATTTGTCCCTTTGCTCAATCACATCATTTCTAAAAAGACTTCATGCTTCAGTATGTTTAGATATATTATGCTGGTTTGAAGGAATTACATATTTATTTACTATTTTCATGGTTAAATATCCAGAGTTGTGGTATGAGTGGTATGAAAATGTTACAAATCAATCAATCAGTCAAATAAATCTATCACCTCTCTACCTCCATACCTGTTTATGATGAAACTGACCCTGAGAAAGAAGATTCAATAATGACCAATAACAGTTTGTCTGCAAGCAGTGGTTAGGTATTTACAGATGAATGCTACAAATAAAGAAACCATTTCAAGTAATTAGAGATAGTTTCAGGACCCTGAACAGCTCCAAGCAAATGAGGTCTGTTGCTTGAATATTCATCTGAATCATTACTGTTGAATATAGAATCTGAAACAACGGCCTTTGGCCCAGACAGTGCAGCTGTCAGAAGAGAATATGGGTCCATTTTGTTTTGATAGGTGCATTGTCCACATTGCTAAGCAAGTTCAGTGAAGCATGAAGCCTTTTTGGAAAATATATGATTGAGCAGAGGGCCAAACTACACAAAACCATTCCCCATTTCCAGTGCTGAACTCTCCATTCAGCTGCTTTTTGTAAGTGAGATGAAGGGAGAAGCGCCATTTTGTTTTAACCTAGGACCACAAAATGTGTAAATAAATAAAAAAAAGGCTGACTTGGCTGCTGTACTATCTGAAATGTCAGTTTTTTATGATTCAAGAAAGTGCTGGAGCTACTATTTTCAACTTGTATTATACTTTAAGAATGCATCAGAAAATCTTTGTTTTGAAATGCTTAGGCAAACCAGATACAAGTTAAGTGGTCCTGGAATTCATGTTTTCTCAGCTATAGATTATGAAAATCAGGATATGATTTTTACCGCTTGAAATGTGTGTAAGCACATTCTAGTGTTTTCACTGCCAAAGCAAAAAAAAAATTGAAAAATTAGCAGTGATGATTATTAAAACACCAAACATATTATTTATGAATCTGAGAAGTTCTGATTGTTTATGGCTAGATTTAAGACTTGTTTCTGTTTCCTAAAGTCATAGCTTTAGTGAATATAATTGGCAAATAATGTTAAAGAAACATTTTTTTAAAAAAACTTTCACAAGAATGCATTTCTAAGTTTTATACTCTTCCTCTTTCTCTCTTTCCCTCATATTTCTTGTGTGTGTGATGTATATTCTACCAAATGCTTTGGGTACACAACCAATCAAATTCCATGAAACATAGTTACCTAGCAACAAGCACATAGCTTCAGAAATAAAAAAATACTCTTAAATTTAGTCATGTTTGAAATTCTTTTTTTTTCCAAGTATAAATTTTTATTATTTTCATCATAAAAAAGAAACACATCACAAGTACATCACAATGCTATAATAAAAACCCCACCCCCCCACCCCCCACCCCCCCGGACTTCCCAAACCTAATCCCAGGATACTATTCAAATAAAAGTAAACTAATATTAATATCCCTAACTCCACAAAATATTATTCTACATAAGTAGGTGAAATATATATATATGAAAAAAAGAACAGGTTAACTAAAAACCTAAGTTATATTCCACCATTCTATGCTTTTTTTGAATATAAATAATCCATCTTCT
>NW_015387280.1:353625-402585 GCF_001527695.2 Protobothrops mucrosquamatus | reverse complement strand
TCACCTATCCCCCTATGCCCAGGGGAAAGGTATCAAGCCGTTTGACAGCTGATGCAGGCTGTCAAAACGGCTTTTACGCAGAAACAGGCGGGAGCAGCAAACAGCTGCGTCCAGCGAAGTCGCCTGCCACCGGAAGTCATCATGTTTGAAATTCTTAAAATATATGAATATGGTTGGGGGGAATTTATTATTTGCAGAATGTTTTGGAATATGCTACAAAACTTTATGAATTCTTGTTCTATTAAATTGCATCATTACAAACATTATGAAACACCTACAACTACAGAATTTATAATGAGAAATATAATTAATTCCAAGAAAAAAAACTGGGACAAATTAAATAGATGTAATTTAAATCCCGTGATTTGGAGTGGGACATAAACCAGATTAAATTAAATTGGATAAAATATAAGTGCTGACTGAGATACCAAAGAACCACAAAGATTCAGTTGTGCAATATTAAAGATGTAACCACTATGTTTTCAACTGGCAGGGTTAAAAGTCATAATTTAAAAAATGAGAAGTAGTTTACCTGCAGGCTTAATTTCCAGCATATAGAAATAGAATCATAAAGATTACCACCACTTACTGTTGAGTGCTTCTCCAAAGGCAGAGTTCAGGCATTGAAGTTTAATACATTTTGTGGGCTCAGAATTGAAAAAGATTGGTGTAAAGTAATACAGAGCAAAGAAGACAATCAGTGCATACCTTAAACCAATATTGTGTGCCTTCATAGTATATTTAGAAAAACCCGATAACTCAGTTTTGCTTGTTATACTCAATCTTCTTAGTATGTGGGGAATTCTTACCTGCCCAGATGAATTTGCTGACCCCAACGAAACTATTGTAGAAGTCAAGTCATATTGACATCAATCTAAAAAGAGTTATTTAGATTGGCATTTAATAGCTAGATGTTAGAGCTGGCCAAGTGACAGTTGTAATTATTTTGAGAGCTAATAAAATGTTATCGAACATTTTATTAGCTCTCAAAATATATGTCTCTTTAGTGACATATATTTACAGTTTTCAGATAATTTGAACAATTACTGTATTAGTATATGGTGAATTTAACATAGAGAATATTTGAAGTTAATGGCATTCTAGACAATGAAGTAAAAAATTGTCTATTATTTTTAGTTATTTATTGCATTTGTAAGACCACAAATTCAAAGACACAAGAGTCCAAAGTTAAAACATTGTAAAATTATTCTATAAAGTCAAATATATAGGTATTTACAGTGTAAAGGAGTTCACTTTGCATTGTTTAGGTAGATAATGCATAGGTACTTCTTTGTTTTAGACTGAGGAATGACATAGAAGGGTTTTGGACTAAAGACAGAGAGAAAGAGGAAAACCTTATTTCCTTTGTAGCACTGGGATTTTTTTTAGTATCTAGCTTAGTATATGGAGAAGAAAGATAAGAGTTCCCATCCTTGGTTGTTTGACAGTGCCTTTGGCTGGATTTATTCAGTAAGCTCCTTGGTTTTCTTGATCTAAGGATTGAGAGACACTCAAATTGAGCTCCTACCCTACGTCCAGCCTGGGTTCAACCAATGACATACAGTAGAAGTGGTGGGCATAAGTTTATCCCAGCATTTTGGGAAAGCTAAACACCACCAAATCAAACCTGCACCACACAGGGTGGTTATATATATATTGCCTCTGGGGATCTTCCGCTATTTTTTTTTTGTTGTTGTTCAAATCCTCCCCTTGTTTTTGCAGTAGAGAAACTAATGGAGGGGAGGGGAGTTTATGAGTTTTCATGTCCTTAGCCTCTCCTGTTCATTTTGTGTGATACAATTGATCAGATACCCAGAATTATTTATGAAAATGTTTGAGAGATAAGCTATACAAGTCAATATTAACTGTGGAGACCCTATCTAAATGACAAGCGAAGTAAGGGCAAGTATAATTTTATTGGAAGGAAATTCTATAAAATTGAGGTCACTATAAGGAAGACCCTGGCTCTTATGCATGTCGTTTCTACTTACATTAATAGTGTACACTTGAGAATGATCCTATTATCTAGCTAATTATTGGATTTGAGAAGATGAAATTAAGGGGCTTTATTTCCTGATGTATAGCAATCTTTCCAAAATTATTGTTCACTTAGGCAACACTGCTGCTTAGGTCTTGTTCCATCTCTCTCCCAAATTCATACCAGATACAATTTATTAGAAACAAAACATTTATTTATTTATTTAATTTACCCTCAAACCCCCCACCCCCAAGTGAAACTAAAGGCTCTTACATGGTAGGAGATATGCAGTTTTATTTATTTTTCCTTAGGGAGAAAGGAGGTAGTTTTTCAAGAGCTGGCAACTGACTCATACTTATGACAGTTGAAGTGTCCCAGGATCACGTGATGACCTTTTGCGACCCTTTGTCACACAAAGTCAATGGGGAAGCCGGATTCACTTAAGAACTTTGTTATTAACTTAACAACTGCAGTGATTCAACTGTGGCAAGAAAGGTCGTAAAATGGGGCAAAATTCATTGAACAAATACCTCACTTATCAACAGAAATTTTAGGCTCAGTTGTGGTTGTAAGTCAAGGACTACCTGTATAACAAAAATTATGTAGAGATTTGAAATCTGTTTGGCCCTTCCTTTTTGTTTATGTTCCTTACCGGTCACCATGTCTAATGATGGAATAAAATGTGAGACAGGTTGGTGCCAGTATCATTTTTCTTTCTTTCTTATGTTCTGGTGCTGAGAGAGTGCCAGAGATAAAGAAGTTGTTCTCTGCTTATGTTGTGACAGTCAAACAGTTCAGAGCCATGAGAAGTTTTACAAAGTCTAAATTGCTTTCTTTGTTTCACATAGTTAGGCTTTCACTGATGCCATAGCATTATGCATGTGCAAAAATACTTTACAATAAAGGGAGCACTCGCTTAGATCAGGGCATTTGAAGTAGTCCAGGTATCCTTGCTATACAAATGCTAATTGGCCATGTAGCACTTCAGAAGGGGAGATTAAGTCCTGGCCCCTGAATTGAGTTCTTTTTTAATTGTGTGCAAAAACAATAAAAAGAAAACATGGATTTTTCTAACTTTTACCCACATAGGGTTTAAAAGAATCTTTGTAGTTGGAGAAATGGCTGTTATTATTCAGGGTTGTTTTTAACCTTAAAAAAAAAGTTGACAGAAACTCAGGGATTTCATGTGATTTGCTTGAATTTATTTTTCCCCTTAGAGGAAAGTGCGGTCTTTACTGAATTTCATTCCCTTTAATGCCTCGTCCCATTCCAACTTCATAAATGGGCCCAGTTAAAAGGGAGCAAACAATTTGATTTAGCATCGTGTTTTCATTTGTTTCTGTTCAGCTTTTACTTTATACTTTTACTCTGAGAGCACTGGAAAGTTGTTCCAGCACAAAATGTAATTCCAAGACTCTGGATTGAGATGTCTACACACTAAGATTTTCTGAGTAATGAAAAGAGGTAGACCTCTGGATAAGAAGCTAATTCAAAAATTAAGAAACATTTTACTGTCCCACAGGAGTTGAAGATTTACTCTCTTCCCATGCATGAAAAGACCTCATGATAACCTTTTAAGGTTGAAATACTGTGAAGCATAACTTGTGTATTCTACAATCACGTTCACAATCCTGTGTATTTCAGACCAAAATATTTCACAAATAAGACAAATCCAAACATATAAGATAGTAACTATAGTTTTATTGTTAGGTTTCATAGTAGCAAAATTAGTGAAGGTAATACAGTTAGGAACTGATGAGGGAAAGTGGGTTGGTTAGCTCTTTGATAACAAATTAAATTGTTAGGATAACTCACTGCAGTATGTGGATGTCATGTAACCTCTTGGAGAATGAGGAAAAAAGCAACATGAATGTTTTCTTAATGAATAAAGGATATAAATGCACTTTGGGATGCATTGGTTTCCTGCAGCTCTAAACATCAATATCTATTTCTTTGTTTATGCTACATTACTTTTATGGTAAAGATTAATGAATTATGATTATAAAGATACCACCACAACTATGCTCCAAGATTATTGCATTCATGTGGGCACTGAAAAAATTTCCCATCACTTGTTGGTTTTAATAATTATTAAAAACTATACAGATATTAATTATGCACAATCTTCAGCTAAGGCTGAATAAGAAAAATGTTCCTTTGAAGAATTATAAGGAATTGAACAAAAGGAAAAATCCACTACCAATTATCTTTTTTGGAAAGCTCGGCATTGTGCTCTTTCTCTGTTGGCATTGGCAAAGTGCTAAGAAGTCTATTGAACTTGAATATCAAAAGAAGGTTATAAAAATGTAATACAGAACCAATTACCTATAGAACTTCTCTTCACCAGATGTCTTCAAGTGGAAGCTAGACAACCATCTCTTGGTGTCTGTGTGTGTCTTTGTGTGCACACACAAAAAGAAAAACCCTTGAGGTTTCCTGGGTGTTTTCACATTGCTGGAGAATCAGCAAATGACTTCTATGTAACTAGAGGAAGTGGAGTGTATACTAAGATTTTGCAATAACTATTTCATTTATTTCTACAAAGTATTATGATATTGTGCTTGAAATTGTGTAACTGCAGAACATTGCTGTGTCAACTTCTGAAATGAACCTGGCTGAAGCCATCTTTGTTGCTCTAATTTGCCACATAGGTTGGGGGGAAGGGGGGGGAAGGAAAACAAAATGTATTGCTTGACAAAACACAGAGCGGTCTCATGGAAACCAAGGTCATTCCTGCAGGTGCTGGAAGGAGGAGCAAAGAAGTGTCACAGAGCCCGCCAATTGCTTTAATTGGGCAGCATGATCAATAGCATAGTAGAGGGGAGGGGAATGTTACATCTAGTTACATTGAATCCCTGGGGAAAGTTTAGAATTGGTTTCACTTTTAACCGAGCCAATATTATGTATCTAATAAACATATCCTTTGAGGAAACGTCAAGCCTCTGAGTTCTGCTTTATTTGGTTTCATTAGTCAGAACCTTGACATGCTGTTTGCCAGATGTAAAGGCTTCCCGTTCTATAGTTGCACATTATTGTTCTTGTTTCTAGTTTTTTATTTCCTGTTTATGATTCTCTTTTATGAGAACATCAAACATATTCTTATTCAGAGTTAAAGCCACTGCCTGGAAATGCCAAGCACTAATCCTAGCATGCAAGAATGTAACTCTCTAACTGATCTGTGACCCTATCCTATGTGACCTACAATGAAAGTTAACATAATTACATTTGATGTTGCAGAGGAACAAAACTTCTGGAATTTCCTAGGATCCATCCATTGTTATGTCTCAAATTTTAATATACATTTCAAAAGACTATATAAATTAAAAAAGAATGTTAAAAGAAGACTAACATATCTTCAGAAACAGGAAATTGGCTGCAAACAAAAGAGATCCTGTTAAATAAGTTAGAATAGTTTAAGATGGAATGTTAGTTTGACTATAGGAGGGCTGGTGCCTGAAGACTGTCATGGATTCCCCGTCTCCTTCTCCCATGAAAGCTATCTTGTCTTCTTCCTTATTGGTGTGTGAAAAATGACAGTGTGATGACCATTTTGTGGTTAATTAGATCTTCTGTGCAGACTCCATCAGATCGTGGGATGCTAGCTGGCAAGGATGTGTTTGGATGGTGGGGAGATTTTCTCTGACAGGAGACTAATTTATTCTTTTCAGGTGAGAGCCAGTTGGGGAATGGGGGTGGTAGTAACCTTTGGTACTGAGAGCAAAAAGGACTCAATTATCCTTCCCTTAGAATGATATGTGAGGATCCCTTGTTCTGTGAGCCTGTGGGAAGTGCTTGAGGGAAGTTGGGTCAGATCATAATATTGTGGTGGCGATTGGTATGGGAAGGTCTGATGGGAATCCAGGGATGGGTTGCTTTCAGGGAATGCAGGCCCATGAGTTGTACCAGTACCACATTCTAGTACCCAGAACTCAATTCCATTTCCTGGAGAGCAGGCCCCTATAGAGCCGTGCTTTTGTCTGCTACTGCTAAATGTCAACTTGGCTTGTAATAAGGACTAATTATGATTTACTCACAGATGAGAAGTCAACCTGGTGTATATTACCAAGACCTGTGTGTGTGTATCTCTCTCTCTTGTGCCTAGCTCCACTCTTATGGCATCTAAGGATGGCCACCCAGTAACCTTATTGAGGTGACTCAAGCCCTCCTGGGGAAGGAGGTTTTGGATGTTCATTTACAAGATTGTATGGAAGAATTTGCAGAGGATAGTATGTATTATACCTCTGTTCCATGAACTGCATTGGCTGCCAGTTTGCTTCTGGATACAATTCAGGTTTTTTGTTTTTTGACCTTTAAAGTCCTACATGGCATGAATTCAAATTATTTGAGGGATCACCTCATCCCGATAACATCTACTAATCCCCAGCACTTAGACTTATATACCACCCCATAGTACTTTACAACACTCTTTGGGCAGTTTGCAATGTCAGCATATTGCCCCCAACAATCTGGGTCATTTTACCAACCTTGGAAGGATGGAAGGCTGAGGCAACCTAGAACCTTGAACTGGTCAGGATCGAACTCCTGTCAGCCTGCCATACTGCATTTTAACCACTGCACCATTATGGCTCAAAGCTGCTAAAGAGCTTCATGGATTCCAGATGTGCCTCTTTTTGTTGTGGCTCCTGCCTTCTGGAAAATCAGCCTCCCCTGATGTTGGGTTTTCCAAAAACTTTGGAGATCCCATGGGGAGCCTGTGTGAGGTTGTATTGTGTTTAGATGGGTATTCTCTCACAATCTTGTTTTTATTATTTATCTGGTTTTGGTTTATTTTTAAAAGTGTTTTAACTTGTGATAATTGTTTAACTATTGGTTGTACGCCACCAGAGTCACATTCAGTGAGATGGGTAGCTATATAAATGTGTTAAATAAATAAATAGGAAGCACAAGTCTCTGTTTTTGAGATGGAGAGAACTTTTAGGACAGAAAAGTAATCAAACTAATTTAAAAAGTGCTATTGATTTTAGTGAATGGAAGACACTATTATTGTGAGGGAATCCTTAAGTGCCATTTTTAAGGCAATTAACATTTACGTGGAATTCAGATCCCTCTGATTTATTAAGTAGAAGGAAATCATCTGGAGGGGTAATTAGGCAAAACTTAAAATTGTAAAGATTTGTAATTTTTAGATCTGTGTGCTCGTATCCCAAGCAAATTGTTTTTTATTTTAATAATGCCCAGTGCTTATTTGCTTTTCTTATTTTGACTGCTTGTTCTACCTTGGTTCCTTCATTGTTGCCATAAAACAGGTGTTGGGGATAAATCTTCCAAATCCCAAAGATGTGGATGTATAGAGCACCTATTAGAAATAAGACATGTATGGGTAAAAAAGAACTCTTTGGTGCATCAGAGCATGCACAATGCCAGCTGCCAGAACTCATACAAGGTTCCTGGTTTGTTTGTTTTCAGAATTCAAATATGGCATGGTTAGAACTAAAACAGTCTTTACACAGTCTTTCAAATTTTTTTCCGCCTGGGAAAAAAAGTTTTGTTGTAAACCATCAGGAACTTTTAGAACATTAAGCTCTACTATTATATGAAGAGAAGAATAAGCTCACTTCAGTTAGTGAAATTAAATTGAAATTAAATTCACTCAGAAAAGAAAATGAATTAACTATGTCCATGTGTTAGCTATCAGCCTGCTTAAAAAACATAAAAATATGTCAGAAAGAAGTAATGCTGAATTCTTGAGCTGTATTAAAGGAGATTGTAATATCCTATTTAAACAATGACTCTAATTAAGCAATCTCAGGATAGATAGAAAAAGTGATAACAGAGAGTAACTTAGCAAATTATCTCTGCACATATGATGGCACCAACATATTGCTTAAAACTCACCTGCAGATTCTTGATTTTGTCAGAGAAAGAAATGAATTTCTACATGAGGGGTTAAAATAAGTCAAATTGTCATCCACTAATGAACAATAGAAGCCTTGTCCTCTTTTAATGTGGGTTGCTCATGCAATACATGCAAAAGAGGCATGGCTTTGATTGTTTCACTGTGGTGACTATCTTTATCTTTTTGATTACCCTCAGGACTCCTGTAGAGGGGAAAGAAGATTCCAGTTTTCTCTCATACAGAAGATCCTGGAATTTTACTTTGGCCTTAGTAGCATGATTGCCTAGAAACAAAAAAAAATAGTGTATTTCTACATATGCTTATTTTGGTAATAATGTCCACATTTTTTATTTCATTCAGTTGCACACAATTCTCGATAACACCTTGGACACGTTTTCTTGGCAAGGTTTTTCAGAAGTGGTTTGTCTCCTTCCTACAGCTGAGAAGTTCACCCAGTTTGGTTCTGGTGGAAAGTAGGATTAAAACTCATGGTCTCCCAGTTTCTGGCCTAATGCCTTAACCTCTACACCAAATTGGCTCTCATAATTTCTACAAAGTGTTTCACAATAACTAATTGAATTTGATTATGATTGCTATAAGAAGTTGTTGGGTCTATAGCAGGGGTCTTCAAACCTGGTCCTTTTATGACTTGTGGACTTCAACTCCCAGAATTCCTCAGCCAAGCTGAGGAATTCTGGGAGTTGAAGTCCACAAGTCATAAAAGGGCCAGGTTTGAAGACCCCTGATCTATAGGACCCCCAAACCTAGGAAAGGGTGTAATTGTTACGCCAGATGAAGTAGTGAAAAGGCCTTTTGGGCCACAGCTTCTACCTGCTCATCAAACAGCTATGAGTCCGGGAAGACACCCACATTGATACAATTTTGAATGGGAAAGCCCTACTCCAGCCAAGGTTGGACATGAAATATCTCCAGATTTGAATGGTCCTAATTTCCACAGTTTCAATCTTTTTAGAATTGAGTCAGAAAATGTTCTTCCCATCCAGACCTGCACAGCCTCCATTCACTGGGACAGGACCTTGACAGCCTCACCTGACTAGCCAGAGTTGAAAGATAAATATCTTGATGCATCATAAATATCTTGATGCTACTGAAGAGCAAGCTAGAAAATGACTTGACTCAGTGGCTTCATGTAGGTGTTGAATAAGAGGGGCAGAGAGCTAAGACTTGTGGTACTTTACTCCATAACAAAGGGGCCTAGGAAGCAACATTTCCCCTTAATCAATGCCGACTGAAACCATTCCCAGAGGAAGGAGGAGAATAACCACTTCTATGCTCCTCTCTGCAGCCAGTTCAGAAAGATACATCGTTGTTGGTATCAAAAGCCACTGAGAAATAAAGGAGCACAGGGATGGATGAACCATCATCTACAAGTGTGACCAAACTGCAATCTGAAACAGATCTACCTAATTCTTTCCAATGGTTCTCATCAAAGGCAGCCTACAGATTCAATCTTTGGAGACAGGATATAGTTATTTAAATAATTTGATTGAAGGACATCTTCAGGAGGGGGTGCAGCGTCACCTCCTACAAAGCAGGATGCCACAACCTCACGAGATTCCCCAGAATCAATGTTCCTATACAGCAGATTGAAATCCCCAAGTATTAATAATATTAATGAATCTATTGCTAGCTTAGCAACAGAAGGGATGATGCAGGGCAGGGAGAGCCATGCCCAGCAGCAAGGTAATTTATTTCATTTTATTAAATTCTATTGCATTTGATATTTTGATCCTTAATATTAATTAGTAAAATAAACCAGATACTTGTTTTGCTTGTTCTTCAGTTACTTTCAGTTGTTTGTGAATAGTATATAGATCACTTCAAAAGGACTGCCAGACCAACTTGGCCAACTACCAGTCTATACAATCACTAAATCAGTGTTTCTCAACTTTGACAATGTTAAGATAAGTGAATTTCAACTCCCAGAATTCTCCAGTCATATGGGAGTTGAAGTCCACCTTTCTTAAACTTGCCAAAGTTGGGAAACACTGCACTAAAGTCTACCTGAGGCATTTTAATAGAAACTCAGAGACTCGGCTGGAACACGAAGATCTACTTACAGAGGATTAAGCTGGCTGTAGGGAAAGCTGTGTTACAATCAATCAGTGTCCTATACATCAATTTCTCATTGAGAAATACGACTTCCAGAGTACCATATATCTTTACCCAGCCTTTACTGACCTTAAGGCAGCATTCAACTCTATCTCCCACACTAAACTATGGACAAGGTAAACACCACTACTATTGATTGCCAACCAGTATTCCTCATCTGTGCATTACTTGAGAAAGCATCATTAGAGTACCATGTAGCCTCCAAGGGCACTTAACAGCAGCTTTTGTAATAATCCAGGCTGTAGAACAAGGCTATTTATTACCACCATTAAAATTACTCCTTATCTATATAAATGAAGTGATAAACAGGTTTAAACCAATCAAATTTGCTATCACAAAATGATAGAAAGTTGTTTTTTTAAAAAAAAATATGACAAGTAAATAAAAATATTGCTATACTGCTATATGCAACTAATGCACTAATCTTTCTTAGGTCCCTTATAACAGGGGTCCCCAACCTTGGCAACTTTAAGACCTGTGGACTTCAACTTCCAGAATTCCTCAGCCAGCATGGCTGGCTGGGAAATTCTGGGAATTGAAGTCCACAAGGTTGGGGATCTCTGCCTTATAAGATTTAAACAAGTCTTGGGCAATTTTACACAGCACTGTGAAGAGGACCAATTGTAAATTAATTATACTAAAATTAAAACCATGGTATCTGCTAATAGTCCCCAAATGTTTTCCTGTCTTGCTAGTAACAGCAGTGACATGGAACAGGTGTTATATTTTAAGTATATGGCAGAGATCTTGCATGCCAAAGACAATAAAATGGGTGGTGGTAGCTATGCTACTCAGAATCTGCCCAAATGTGCCAGAGCTTATGAAACAGTCTGTTGCTCTACATGGGGGCAATATGTACCCACAGCTCTTTAGCTAATTGAAGTCAAGCCCTTAAAACAATTACTATATGGTGCATGGCTCAGATTATCTCCCAAACTTGCAGTGATGGAACTTGTTCAATCCAAGTTTCTAAGAACAATCTTCAAAGTCTCCCATTATGCATCTAATGCAACCTTATCAATGAAGGCAAGGATTTGAGTGTGGAGTCCTACAGGGTAAGTTTACCCCCTTAACATTGAGGATGGGATTTCAAATTATATGCAAGCAAGTAGTTATAGGATAGAGTACTTTCATTTCTAGGGCTTTCATCTTCTTGCTTCCAAGCAAGCCTCCAAGCAAGCAACAGTGATGCTCAGATATTGCCCGCCTGATGAAGAACACCAATTTGATATAATCAATAGCCTTCAGCTCTTCATAGCTGGCAGTTTCAAATATGTCCTGGTATCAATGGCATCTCATGCAATTGGATGTCCCAAGGCATCACCTTAGTCTGATGCAGTATCCTTCCTTTAGAGCTACTACAGGTAAATACAATAATACATAATATACCATGGCTGAATATACCCCTGCAGAGAACCACTCAGAGCTCTAATTATTCCACTTCTGAAGAATAATTCAAAATTCACTACCCAGTTCTTGCTATAGCAGTTCTTGCTGTCTGACACCATCCCTGAGATAACATAATCTGACTACATCCTATATGGCTGCACATAAAATTACACATATATTAATGAAAAGTAGCTGAATTATTGTCTGTTGCATATCGCTTACTCCTAGCACAAAAAATAGGACTGATCTTTTTATTAGCCCCAACTGCTCATATTTTAAGTGAAACTTAAAAAAATGTCTATTTTATACTTATACCCCATCATTTATTTTAATCCTTTTAGTTTTATCCTTAGGCCAACTATGAAGTGAAGCATTTTATTTTTGAAATTCTTTTAGCTAAAATTATTGTTTTATCCTCTGTCACTTATTTTAATCGTTTTAATCTCATTTTTAGACTCATTGCTTTATTTGCTTTTTGCTGGGTAATGACCACAATATAGATTGATTTTTATAGATCTCCCAAGATCTCAAAAATGAATGGAATACAAATGCTGCACTTGGATTCATTCATGTGCTGGTTTTTTTAAAAAAAAAATCTAGATTTTGAAAGAGGTTCAGTCATATTTCTTTATGTGAAGGTGGAGATCGATATAATTTTCTTCCGTTTTTCAGGCTGCCTGGCATGAATTTAAAGAAGAGGACAAATTGTTCAGTTGTATTTGCCAGTAGAAGCTGTCACACAGCCATAGTTTCTGGTCTAATAGCTACTTTTGCTAGAGCAATGACAAGGAAATTCACTTTTGAAGTGTTCAGTTTATCCACTGACTTCATTTCTTTAGCTAATAGTGCAGAAGACTTCAATGAAACTTATCTTCTTCCATGTTTTTTTTAGAATAAATGTCAAAGAGTCTCCCACTAGTTCATGATCTTGCTCTGCATGGCCTATTTCTCTGGCTAGCTTTAGTTTGTAGTTAGTTCAATTGGGACATTTGAGAAGAGAGATGTTCCTTGAAAGATGGGGAAATCATTATGCTTTCAATTTGTATTTGAAAATTAGTACACTACATTGTCAACTTTAACAAATTAAAGGTTTGGAAATTAATCCATGTTTTAAAATGGAGAGAAGAAGAACCTGCGTTGCATTGTGTTTAAGGCAATAAAACTTCTGACAGTGAACTGATCCACAACATTTTAACTGCTTGGGGAATAGAATTGTCAGAATGTTTGCAACCCAACTTCTATGCAAGAAGAAAATTATCAGTCTGGCTGTGTTTAAGACATCAAACAGTGGATCGGCTTTGCGGAGCAGGCAGGTCTAGAAGACAGGTCTTCTAGCAGGCAGGCTTTGCGGAGCAGGCAGGTCTAGAAGACAGTCTTGGAGGAGTAAGGAAATGAAGGGGAAAGAGAACATGCAGGTGTGGGGAATGAAAGAAGAGTGCAGACCAGACAGCAGGCTTACAAAAAGTTAGGAAATGAAGAACGTAGCTGTAGAAGAAGTTGTGTGGAGAGATAAGGAACTGAAGGGGATGTACAGAAATGACTCTGCCCAGATGGGTGGCCATAGAAATTGAGTAAATAAATGCAGTAAGTTAAAAGTAAATAAATTATAGCACTCCTAAAACTCAGGCTGTAATATAATACAGAGGAAAGCTATAGTGAACACTGGTGAAGAAGGTTAGATGTATAAAGACACAAAGTCAATTAAAAATCAGAAAGGTGCCCAAGGATCCAGTAATGTAGAGAAAAATAGCCAAAGAATCAGTAAGCAAAATTTCACATACTAAGATTTATTTATTTGATTATACTTACATACCACCTGTATCACATTAATAATAATAATAATAATAATAACAACAACAACAACCCCCAGTGAGGCACTACCTTGACGTGATTGTGGGGCTTGTGTACTCTGAGGAAGATGAGACCTATGCCAGAGGTTCAACCATACTGGACAGGTCTTATCAGAGGAGTCAAAGAGTGTCTTTCCCATAAAAAATATGGTGAGAGGTAAATTTCAGAAAGTTATACCAGCTTGGATGTCGCCCAGGTTAACAAGGTCCATGCTAGATGTTGGAGTTCCTGGATATCTGGTGAAAATTGGGTTACAGGACTCAGGACTGTTGGCTGAGCAACCAGGGCCAGCAGCTGCAGAACTACTGGAAGAAAAGGTGTTTACCCGTCTCAAATACACAGTGATTGAAAACAAAGAAATAATGATCTGTTACTACAGATCAAGTCCAACAAGAAGAGGATATCTAAAACGAATGCACCAGTTTTGGAAAGAACAACATCCAGAATCAGAAATAATAGAACAGAGACTAGCAGATCAACACTGATTTATAATACGAAATAAAGTATTCACAGAAACAGAATTGGATGAACTGCAAAGGTTTACCCAGAGCAAAGAAATCAAAACCTTGCCAAAAGTAATTCAGAATGTAGAGGCAAACCAGGGGGAGGTGGCAGTGAAGGAATCCAGCAGAGATATACAACTGTTCTCATTTGGAAACCAGGCACCTCTTCCTCAGGAAGAACAAAACCCTCTAAAGAAATAAAAGAATTGAAACAAAGAATAACTGAGCATCTAGAACAGCACAAAAACAACAGAATAAGACTACCTACATTGAAGCTTGTTCCAAAGAAACAGCTAGCACAAGCATTAAAAGATGCAAATACTGCAATATCAAGTATAAGCACCAATTCACTACAAGAAATAAACCAACTAATGTACACCACAGCTGCAGTTATAACTGAATACCTGGGATGCAAAATCAACAAAGAAGAAAAACAAACAAACAGTGCACCACAAAAATGGAAGGTTAGACTAGAAAATAAGATCAGCAAGCTAAGATCAAGCAAGCAAGCTAGAACAGAGAAAAGAAAAGAAGCTGAAGAACAAGAAGACCAAAGAATACCTAATCAAGAAATACCACTTAGAAATAAGGAAGATCAAGGAAGCACTGGAAATAATAAAGCAACAAATAACAGCTATAGCCAGGAAAATCAGCAGATACGAAGCTCGAATTGCAAATTATAGGCAGAACCTCCAATTTCAATCCAATCAGAAACGTTTCTACCAATCCATCAATGGAGAAACTGCAATGAATCAGTCAATACCTGACAAGGAAGAAACAGTGCAGTTCTGGAAGCAGATATGGGATAACCCAAAGAAATACAACAAGGATGCGGCTTGGTTAAAAGAGGTGGATGCAAATAAATCAGAAGTTGAAATGAAAGAACTAGTAATAACAACAAAAATGGTAGAAAAAAGAGCAAGGAAGATCAAAAATTGGTCAGCACCAGGTGAAGATGAATTGCATGGGTTTTGGTTGAAACATCTAACTGTTATATACCCACTCATTGCCAAGCAGTTCAACAATATACTACAAATTGAAAAGTGGCTAACAACTGGGAAAACCTACCTAATAATGAAAAATCCAGCAAAAGCGGCAACACCAGGCAAATACAGGCTAATTACCTGCTTACCAACAACTTTCAAAATGCTGGTGTGGTAGCTGATGCAGTACAACAGCATCTAGTTGAAAACAATCTCTTTCCACCTGAGTAGAAAGGAAACCGCCCCAATAGCAGAGGAACAAAAGATCAACTCCTAATAGACAAAATGATCTTGGAAAACTGCAAGAAAAGGAAGACCAACCTGAATGTGGCATGGATTGACTATAAAAAGGCATTTGACTCTCTGCCACATGACTGGATAATCAAGTGCCTAGAAATAACAGGAGTCAGCAGAAACATCATTGAATCGTTTTAATCTTTGATAGCTTGTGCCAAGTTCTGCCAGTTGGCCTGTTGCCCCCTGTACTGCCCCCCATTTCAGGGCTCTACAAACTGCTGTCAATTTTTATTTGTTCTATTCAGAGTGATAGATTTAGTGGTGTTCATTCTTAAAGTACTGTAATAAGTCTGCCTGATTAGAGTTAAGCCGCATTTAATTATGTATGCAAATAATTATATAAACATACACATAGGCAATTTCCTAGACTTAGTGTATTATTATACAGTTAAATGATATAAATAGTAATAGGGAAGTTTAAAATTAACATATTTCTGAAATGTTATTGATATGATAATTTGTTGGTGATTATTTTAAAATTAACCTAATTACAAAGAAAGGTGGGTATAATTTACTACTTAGGCATACATATAATATTGATGGATGACTTAACATATATCCAGCTCACTACTGTCTGACATCATAATTCCATTTTTTTAAAAAAGTTAATTTGCCTGTTGAAACATAGAACAAGGAAATGCTAATGAATTTTCTTTCTTGAAATAGATTCTGTTTGATAAAAACATCAGTGGGAGATCGTATTATTATTTTGTCTGTCTTCAAAGAGCATCTTGGAAGGGCAACCATTCTGAATTAAGATCGGATGTACTCTTAAGTATGCTAAATGAAACTTCTTTCCCAGTTAGCTTAGTTCAACGAGAGAACTGATTTATAAGCAACAACTGCAAAAAATATGCATTCTTTCTGCTACTAGTCCATTTGCAAAAGAGATTTTTAGGAAAGGTATGTTTAATTTTATAATAATGTGACTTTATTTTAACCTAGTGGTTTGTTTTTCATTTTAATGTGAAGATTAGAAAATGGTGTTTGACAGGAAAATGTGAAAAACTGTATTTAGCTGTGGAAATATTATTTCATTTTTGGCTTGCTTAAATAGCAGGAAAGAGCTAAGTGGAAAAATATTTTCATCTTAAAATACTATACATATTTAATATAGGAAAAAGGCTCCATACATATGATTTACAGCTATATCTTTGTCCAATATTAAGCTATTTTCCCATTTTCAGAAGTTCTGTTTGATGTCAAAGGTTTATGAATGTCTGTATTGCATTGGCTTCCTGGATTCTCTGGACTGCCTTTCGAATGCTGGTCCGGCGATCCTGTGACAGATAGGCCATACAGCTGCTTGTATCAATGATTGCTCCTAGGTGAAGGAGCCTTGTTGTGGGAATCGTGTGGCTCTTGTGAAAGTTGACAGAAAACCCGTGGTCCTGCAGGGTACTAATTGTTAGGGTGAGGTCTGAATGAACCTTCTGTGCGGAGGATGACTGAATTAAAATGTCGTCCAAGTAGCCCTGGACTCTGATGGGTACCTGTCTCAAGTGTGCAGTCAGTGCTGCCAATATCTTGGTGAACACCCTAGGGGCTGAGGATAGGCCGAATGGTAAGGCTCTGTATTGGTAGTGCATCTGGTTGTAGCAAAACCTAAGGAACTTACGGTGGCCAGCTAAGATGGGAATGTGGAGGTATGCCTCGGTTAGGTCTATGGAGGTAAGGAAGTCCCCTTGTCTGATGCCAGCCAGAATTGACTGTAGGGATTGCATCTTGAACTTCCTGTATTTTAAGAAGAGATTTAGGTCCTTAAAGTCCAGTATTGCCCTCCATCCCCCTGATGTCTTGGGGACGACTGACAGATTGGAGTAGAACCCCTGGCCCCACTGATTCTGATGCACCAGTTCTATAGTCTGTATCTGTAGGAGGTGCCCTATGGCCTCTGACATGAGGGATGCCCTATCTACGTTTGTGGGAGTGGGGCAAGATCGGAAACAATTGATTGGGCTGGATTGAAATTCCAGCATTAGGCCATGGGTCACTGTGTCTAATACCCATGAGTCCGTGGTGGTGGCTGCCCACACGTTTGAATAACGGGCCAGCCTTCCCCCTTTGGGGTCAGCTGCTGCGGTATCGCTTGCCTCGCCTGGCGAATCATCCTCCAGTTCCTCTTGAGGGGCGCTTCGCTTGTAATTTGGTGGCGGTTATCGTAAGAGGTACGGGCCTGCTGACGGTCATGTCTCTGGTAGGGGGCGCTGGATGCCTGACCCCAGCTCCGGCTGGGGGCTGGTCGAAAGGGCTGCCTACGATAAAAGGTCTGGGTGGTTCCAGCCCCCGGTCTCTTGTCTCCTTTCCTGGGCGCGTTCACTAGTGACTTGCGCTTGTCCTTGCCCTCGATAAGGTAAGGGTCAAGGGCCATCCCAAATAGGAGTTCCCCTTTATAAGGCTTGGTGACGGCCCGCCACTTGGCCTTTAAGTCCACTTGCCAGTTCTTTAGCCATAATAACCTGCGTGCAGAAATGTCTGCGGCGATGGCTCGTGTGGAGTATCTGTCAGCATGGAGGGAGGCATCCGCCAGATATTGTGATGTGGCCACCAACTTACCCAGGTTTTGGTGCATCCTAATCTGATCTGGTGGCACCATGTCCTGTAATTCTCGTAGCCAGAGTACTGAGGCTCGTGCAAAGAAGGACATCGAGGTGGAGGCCTTGACTGCCCAAGCTGATGCTTGATGAAACTTCCTTAGGGCTGTCTTGAACTTCTTTTCCTCTGCCTTAAGGGCTTCCGATGTGTCCCCCGGAACTCCCGAATTTGGGAACAGTGAGTTCAAGGGTACATCTATCTGAGGCACTTCTAGCAGTGTTGCGAATGTAGGGGACACATTAAACAGGCTCTTCTCAGCAGACCCCAGGCTAGGTATGGAACCCAGGTTTTCCCATTGCTTTGTACAGTGTTACTGAAGAATGGGGGGCAAGGAATATGCTTCTGTGTCACCACCGGCTCTGCATAAATTGGATTTGGGTCACTGGAAGAAGACGGAGCTGGTGTCTCCTGTTCTGAGGAAAGGTTGCCTGTGGTGCAGGCCTTTATCAATAGGGTGTTGAAGAGTGAGTGGTCAAAAGGCCCACTGGTGGAGCCGGATCAGGTGCTGTTGTATCCTCTCTTCAGATAGGACGAGGCCTGAATGGTCGTATCCGGCTGATTCTGGCTTGGAGGTTGCCTCTTCTGCTGGCTCTAGTGACCCCGCCAGGCCGCTGTCCCTCAGTGATGGTGAGGGGGCTTGTGGTCTGGATGTGGCCATGAACTGTGCCACGGCCTGGGCTATCATGGCCTGGAGGGCCTCTGGACCCACTGGTTGACCGGCTGTATTGGCTGCAAACATGGCTCCCGTTGAGGCTAAGCCTTGTGTCATCACCCCTTGTGCCGCGGAGTTTGATCCTGCCAAGGTTGTCTGATAATGCTGGATCTGCCATGGTGGTGATCGATCGTCCTCTTAGGGCTCTAATCAGTGAGAAACGCCCCCCCCCCGGCATTGTAATTCTACTGAAATAGCCCAGTGATGTCTTCAACCCAGGTGAGGAGGGGGGAGGGTTAGTGGGGTCCTAGGATGAGGCAATGCGCCCAGTATGGACAAGCTTGCCTTCCCCACGACAATGGAGTCGGTTCGCTGCAACCGATTAAAGAGTGCGAGTTAGCTGTGGTTGCTTTAAACCCTCGTTCCTGTAGGAAGCGCTTGGGTTCCCTAAATGATTGGTCCTAGGACCTGTTCAACTCGCTCCTCCCGCCCAGCGTCTTCTCCCACAGGAGATAATGTGATGATGATGATGGAGAGGTCAGAGCTGAGTGTGTGTGAGATTTCTCCTCCCTGAGGAGCCTCTGGCAATTGGGTTGGCTGGGAGGCTGAACGGGAAAATCCCCTTTTTTCCGGGGCTCATCCGCTCAGAAATTGGTTGTGAGGCTACGTTGGGAAAAAAAATTTCCCCTCTTGGGGGGCTTCCCTGCTCAGGGGAAGCCTCTCCGGCTGTCGGGGGCCGCAGGGAGGCTGCGCAGGGGAATCCCCACTCCTCCCAAGCCTGCCGGCTTGTGGGCAGCCTCTTCGGATGCCAGGAGCGTCAGGGAGGCTGCGCGGGGGAATCCCCACTCCTCCGATGTCTCCCGGCTTGTGGGCAGCCTCTCCGGATGTCGAAAACGGCAGAGAGGCTGCACGGGGGGAATCCCCCCTTCAGATGCTCCCCGGCCTGGGGAAAGCCTCTCCGGCTGCCAGAGATCACGGGGAAGCTGTGCGGAGGAATCCCCCTCCTCGGAGGCCTGCCGGCCTGGAGGAATTCTCTCCGGTTGCCAGGAGCGTCAGGGAGGCTGCGCGGGGGAATCCCCACTCCTCCGATGTCTCCCGGCTTGTGGGCAGCCTCTCCGGATGACGAAAATGGCAGAGAGGCTGCGCGGGGGGATCCCCTTCTTTGGAGGCCTCCCGGCTTGGGGGAAGCCTCTCTGGGTGCTGGGGAACGGCAGGGAAGCGCGCACGGGAGAATCCCCCCCTTTGAAAGTCCCCCGGCCTGGGGAAGCCTCTCCTGCTGCCGGTAAACGGCCGGGAGACTATTTGAGGGAATTCCCTTTCTTCGGAGGCTTCCCAAGCTGGGAAAGCCCTGCCGATTGGGTGGGGAGGGGATTCCTAGGATCCCCATGCCGATGGAGGCTTCGCCACGTCGGGAATGGCCTTGCGGCCCGAACAATACTCACCGGTCCCGGGGAAGCCCTCTGATGGTCCCTGGGGTGAGGAGAATCCTCCGATGCGAGGATCAGCTGGTGTGCAGGGAGTCCCTCTGCAGCGGAAGCCCTCACCGACGCCTCCTAGAACAAAGGAGGATGTCTGTCTCTGGGGAGGAATTCAGTCAGAAGGATCCAAAGGAACCCACTCCCCAGGTACGGTCTCTTAGGATTTCTATCTGTTATAAGTTTAATTTCCTGTTGAATTTGATCAATTGTAGTTATATTGTTGATAAAGTTTAAAGTTCTTTCTTTAAAGCTTCTGGAGCATGAAGACTAAGTTGAAAAAACTGGGGAGCACATGGCGTGGTACTGATATTTATAGACTCAGACTTAGTCACGTGGAGCAGGAAGGTTAAGATAACCCATTGGTGAATTATCCATCCAATCATGCTGGAGAATGGTGTTTGATGGGAAAAGGTGAAAAATGTGTATTTCATTCTATCGGCTTTACTACTGATGATCATTTCATTGAACAATTTCTTTTGATTACTAATTTGGGAACATTTAATTGTATACTCTGGCCCCACACCCCAATACCCTGCTAGTATGTTAAAGCAGGGGTCTCCAACCTTGGCAACTTTAAGACTTGTGGACTTCAACTCCCAGAATTCCTCAGCCAGTTTGAATTAGGAAGTTTGTGATCTGAGTTTTGCCTATATTATGAATTTAGCAGTAGTGCAGCCCTTTTAATATCTGTGCTGAAGTAAGTTTCACAGAATTTGTTATCTTGGTTATATGTAGGATTGCAGCCTAGGAAAGCTTGGAAAGCTTTCTCATCTACCATTTTCAGTATGACTTATTTTACAAAAGCAGTTTATCACTATCATTTTATTCATCCCTATTTTATTGAGCTGCTAGTTGACTGGGCAGATGATGAGTTGAATAAATAAATATAGGAAAAAACAAATCATATTTTACTGTTTGGTTTTATGCATATATCTTATATTTTATTTTATTGACCCATTACATTGCATCTCCTGAAAAGAGGCTGAAGCTCCTCAGGGTCATATTTTCCTATCTGTCTTCTCTCTGGATTTTTTTAAATTCAGCCTAAAATAACAGTTAAATTAGAGCTTGGTGCAAAATAAAACAAAACAAAGAAAATTATGCCATTGAATGTTGGCAGCACACGCCAGTAAGCCACATGGACAGTGTGTGAACTTTTCCTGCTGTATATTGTTATGTGCTACTTATTTTATTTCATCCATTTATATTTGCCTTTTGGCTAAAACCTATCAGCCAATTAATAATAACATTATAACAGAAAATAAATAACATTAATATAATTGTATAAAACTCCCAGTAAGCATTTAAATAGTCAAAAGAAATGGCAACCAGATTAAAAATGTAATTAAAATAATATTGCAATGAAGGGTACCCGATATGTACCCTTAGAATTTTTTTTAAAAAAATATTTTTATCCCTTGAGTGAGTGAAGGGTATCAAATTCTGGAAACAGTGAATTTCAAAGTCAGTCTCCAAGACTTTCTTCACATTCATTTCTGATGACTTTGGATCAAGGAAAGAGTCTCTGAAAAACTTTGACACCTGGGCAAAGTTTTCCCTAAGTCAAAATAATCATTGTACATTATACCTGAAAATAAACCAGAAGGGAGAAGCAGTGCTGTTTCCTAGGTTGTTAATAGGAGTCCATCCAAATTATACATGAAACCTAATTTGAAAACTTGCAAATATTATGTGAAATACAAAATATTATTATAACTTTTGGATCCCTGGTTAAATCTGCTCCAATTGCCTGAATACTTCAATAGTGACATTCTGTTCAAAAGAGAACTGCAGTTCATTTCCCTAGGTTAATTTATTCTGAGACAGTTCCTTATTTCTTTGCTGTGTTTCTCAATTTTGTTTTAATGGATGCTGTTGTAATGCAAAAGGAAGGCATATAGGTTTTTTAATTAATGCACCATAAATATGAAATATGTCTGCTGAGGTCTGTCATATTTTTAGTGGCCTTGTCTCCAGTAGTGACTTCTTATTTAGGTGCCACTGATTAAAATGGCTGATGTGTAAGATAAACTGGATTGCTTGCTCATATTTGCCCATGTGCCTCATAAAAGCAATCAGTATTTAATGATGATCACCTCGTTGCCCTCCTAGGGCAAGGAGTGAATACTAAAGTCCCACTAGAGCCTGGATGTAAGGACCCACCCCACTTTACATCTTAAGAAGACAGAACTCTTGGAATATCTCTTCCAACAGGCATCTTTATTAAGAGAAGATGGTTGCAGGCGTTCTAGACAGGATCTGAGGGGCCAACCCCTACCAATCAATGTTTTAAGTGTTCCCAAGCAGCCCCACCCCACCATCCTTCAAGCGACAATCCCAGGCGTTACATTTCCACCCCCTTTTCCTCACTGCCGGCAGAAGGGAAACTTCAGAGAGTAGTAGATGAAAGGTTATGGCCATATTGTTATGGTCGGTCCTCTTGATGAGATCCACATTCAGTCCCTTTGAAGTTTTAATAAAGGAAGTGAGAGCCATAAAACCCCTTTGCTCATCCCCCTTCCCCTTCATAGTATGACAGAATCCAGAGAGGGCAGAAATGGGGTTTTCCATAGTTGATAACTAGAAATGAAATATAATTGGATTCTGACACTGGGTTATTGGCACAATGAATCAAATCTGCATGTACCCTCCTCCATTACAGGACTATGAAATATGTTCCACTGCCAATTCTATTCCAGAATTTCTGCTGAGGGTATGCTTAACTTGGCCTGATCGAACATTAGAATGATCATTTTTCTCAATTTTTGGAAAACAGAATGACATAAATCATTTTTGTCCCCTTAAGATGTATAGAGAAGTAAGTCATTGACTTCTCATATATATTAGTATATACTTGCAGCCCTAGATAATCCTTTTAAAACAAGATTAGACTGAGGCATGACGGATAACCTTTGTTGGGTTTTTCCCTCCCTTCCCTTCACATCCCTTCACTTTGTGTGTCATGATATCTGAGGATAGGGCCTGTTTCATTACTGATATCGGTACGCTGCTATGAAAAGCTTTGTGGCTAAAGAGAAGAATGGATTGGTCTTACCTCTTCACAGGTAACGGTGGGTGATACGGTTAATTATCATAACTGCATTGCCAAATCTTGAAATTCTGCATTCCCAAAACCACTTTGCAAGTCTTAGACACACTATTTCTAAAAAGTATGACTATATTCACTTTTACAGAACTATCAAACCATATTTGCACAATTTCAGTTTATATTTTGAAATGACGCCATAAGCTGCTATCACTAATATCTTGCTATTTGATAGTTCAGGACCCAGCGTGGTGAACTCTGCCAATTCACACATTTTTAAAAACAGCTGTAATAGAAATAGTTTGGGGAGATGTCTCCCGGTTTTTTTTCTTTTCTTTATCATAGCCATCTGCTGTATTAAATAAATTAAACATTAATTAGCTTAAAGAACAAGACATTTCTTTATGCTATTTTGAAGCATATTTCCTAAATAAATATCGGAAGCTTTTGAAAGCAAGTGAAACATATTTGATTGGCTAGTCAGCTGCTTTTGCCTAAAGTGTCTTCGTGCTAAAAAATAGTGCTTCATTGCAGTAGAGAAAGTGTTATTGGTTATTACTGTTTGAGAAAAAAGAAGGTTTATAGGGTTTGTCCACATGAGCTGAATTATTAAGCATATATGATATCATTTCATGACTGACTGTGTGAATATTTACAGATGCTGCATAGTATATAGAACACCAATGATGCCTTAATATAATTATTTTCAGTTGAATAACATTAAGTGACAATCTTCAAGAGCTGAATTATAATCAGCACCTTTCATAGATTAACAGCTGCTGGATGGGGAACTCTTGTAATATTTTTCATATACCACCAGCATCAAAGAGTCATGGGGATGGGGTAGCAGCTGGGATACAGTTACTTTTCCTTCCAGGGTTTTCTCTTGCTGGACCAGGAGTGACACCCACATAGGAAAAACCCAAACTGTGATTCTTCCTAAGCTTGTTTGTTTCTTCCTTTTTTTGTTTGTTTGTTTCATCTGCATTTAAAAAGCAACAAGTTTAATTCATATCACTTAGACTAATTTATAGGTTGAAATGCAATTATCCTTTAGCTCATGCTTGCCTCAAAATTTTACTCAGCAATTCTCAGTTCAAAAATGTATAAACAGGGTGTCTATTAGCTGAAAACATGTGAATGCAAACTTAATTTGAATGCAGGTTTCTGTGCATTAAACATGCAAAAAAAGGAGTGGAACACTTACGATAGTTTCAGTTGCAAAATTACAGAGAAATAGATTCATCTTCCCTATGACTTTGTGGCTTCCAGCATTCCCAAAAGCCATAGGTAAGAGGGTATGTCACAATAATTCCCACAATGCTTGAATAAGCACCAGTATTGAGAAATCAGAAGGTGTTTATGCATATGTGATTTTATCAACAAGTTGTTAGAATATATATATTCATTATTCAGACAATGCATGTTTAAAGAATTATTGGAATAAATATGCAGAGGTGATGCCAGTATAAAAGGAGGCAAAGATGCCAAAAACCTGATGATGGCAAGATGATAATTCAGGGTTGGTTTAACCACTTATCTCTGGGGAAGATAAATGGGATGATCAGCTAGCCCAGGGGTGTCAAACTACTGGCCCGCGGGCTGGATGCATCATGTCGAAACCGCACCTACCCCATTGCCGGCAATGGGGAAAACGTTGCGATATATCGCAACACGTCTCGTGACTAAAGTAGGGATATGCAGCTTTTTTGAGAAGAGGGCTCTTCTTAGCCTTTGAATGATATAGGTTGGATAAGAATGAAACTCAATCAATTTTCATTTTAGTCACATCAAATTAAAAGTAAATACTAGGACTATACAGGACTACTTGAAGAAGTACTTTGTAGTTATTTTGTTTTCATTAGAAGAAGCTAAATAGGCACATACAAGTAGTCCTCATTTAGCACGCATGATTGGGATCAGCATCTCAATTGTTAAGCAAAGTGGTTGCTAAGGAAACCATAACTGCTTATGAATTTACTTCAGTTTTCCTTTGCTTTAGAGGTAATCCTTGACTTACAACTGGTTGTTTAATGAAATTATAGCAGCCTTGGACATGGAGCTTTGTGGCCCATAAAGCACTTCTGGATGTCATAAAATGTTGTGCTGCTCCTTCCACAATCATCTCACAGTATCGGGGGGGGGGGGAGAGTTGCATATATGGCCTTTATGTCTTGGTTATCAAGTGACCTGTGATGGTGTGGTGATCACCATTTGCAATCTTCTCTGCTGGCTTTCTCAGAAAGTCAATGAGGAAGCTGTCAGTGAAGGTTGCAAGTGAAAGGGGAGCTGAGAATTGCTGAGTAAAATTTTGAGGCAAGTATAAACTGAGGGATAATTGCATTTCAACCTATAAATTAGTTGAAGTGATATGAATTAAACTTATTGCTTTTTAAATGCAGATGAAACAAAAACAAACAAGAAAGAAACAAACAAGCTTAGGAAAAATCACAGTTTGGGTTTTCCTATGTGGGTGTCACTTCTGTTCCAGGAACTGAAAACACTGGAGGGAAAAGTAACTGCATTGCCAGCTGTTGCCTCATTCCCATGGCTCTCTGATTCTGGTGGTATATGAAAAGCTAAAAATGTGCAGAAATTGTTATATTTCTTTATATGTATCCTTTAATATTTTGTACCCGCACAAGCACATTGGGTGTTCTATAAGCTAAGGTCCATCCTATTGTACTCTACTCTGTTACTTTGCAAAGAATCATTTATTTTTTTCTATAATGGAAGTAAAAGGAACAATAAGAAGCTTCAACTAGTCCCTCTAGTCTAGAGTTGTTTCAATCTTTCTAGCCCATCTGGGCATACCAGGAATTGAATGCATTTTTGCATGCAAACTGTGTTTGCTGCTTCCATAAAATTATATGGGCATTGCAACAATTTCTTATGAGTACTATCAAATTCTAACTCCCATTGTTTACTAGAGATCCTTTGTTCTCCTTTAGTCTTTGCTTATCTTTTTCTCTCCACATTGTGACTGCATCCTTACCTAACTGATAGGCTGTATGAGTGAAATTAATCACTGTTGTATTTTCTATAGATTTTTTCTTCCTCTCTTTTCCTAATATCTCATATAAAACTTACTTTCCTCTCCCAGCTTTTATTATGATGATAATTTACAGTTTTGGGATGTCTTAATTATATTGTTCATGAATGTGCTTGAATACTTCCTTGATAGTTTTTGTGTCCTGAAAGAAGTTGGTGGGGTGTGTACATGTGTGGCTGGGTTTAAAATGTGGCAGAAATTAATTATTCCCATCTCATATTGATTCACTAAGGCAAATCCCTCATCTCTCCACTGCCTTTGGCTGTTTTTAGGCAACAACTGAGAAAACATACTGCTGCTTTTCAACTTTAGAGGTGATTTACATGAGGGAATCACTGTATGTGTTCTCTGGTATTCACATAATTATTTGGTGTTAAGAAATATTTCTAGGAGTCATTGAACCTCTGTATATGATGGTGTTGTCCTGACTAATAAGACTTTTAATAGATGTATATAGTTCTAAAGCTTTTATAGTCAGACTCCCTCTCTTAGTGAGATGGGCAGTTCAAAAATGTGAAAAATAAACAAACTAAAACAAATAAATAGTCATGCCATGGGTTCTTATTACCAGAAATGCTTACTTTTTTAGTACAGTCAAAACATTCTGAGAATTCAAAATTTAATAATCATCAGATTATATGCATATACAGGTAGTTCTCTACTTACAACAGTTCATTTAATGAATGTTCAGAGTTACAACGGCACTGAAAAAGTGACTTATGACCATGTTTCACACTTTTAACAAACTGCATCACTGTTTGGTTTGGTGGTAGCTGTTGTGTCCTGAGCCTGCAAGATGCAGGCTCGGGACGTTGCAAGAGTCCCGGGCATTTGCAGAAGCTGCCCGGGACCAGACTGAGCGGCACCAGCCTTGTGCGCATGCGCAAGGCGGGAAAAGCCCGCCTCATGATTGGTTGAACTTGCCCGGGGATCAGAGGGTATAAATAGAGGCCTGCGTGCCTCTGCTCTGGTTGTTTGTAGAATGGAGCAAACAATAAAGACTTGTTGGAGATGTTCCGTCTCAAGCGCCATTATTCCCAGGACTTAACACTGGCGACGAGGATGGGATACAGTCTCAACAGCTAAGAAAAGCTAGAAGACTCACCCAAAGAAGTCCGGGAAGAAACGGCGTGGAAGTCAGCGTTATCCTGCCAGTACGAAATCGCTGGAGGGTGCGTGCGACCGAAGAAGAAGAAAACTTGACCATCGATCATGGGTAAAGTTGGGCATTTAGAAGAATTCGACGTCTCTCAACCGGAGAGGTGGGACTCTTACGTGGCAAGAGTTGAGACGTACTTTCGCATCAATCAGATTCGAGAGGAAGGCTTAAAGGCTGCCACTTTGTTGTGCGTTTGTGGGCAAGACGCCTTTGAGATCGCCGAGAGTTTAGTCTCCCCAGACTCGCTGGAAACGGTATCGTACTCCGACCTCAAGAAAACCTTAAAGGAACACTTCCAACCTAAGCAATCAGTCATGGCTTGGAGGCACACGTTCCAACAGAGAGATCAGCGAGTTGGAGAATCAGCAAAAGACTATGTCGCGGCCTTGAGAAGAGCAGCTAAACCGTGCGACTTCAAGGACTTAGAAGAGAGACTTCGCGATCGTTTTGTATGCGGGCTGAGAAACTCAGAATTGCAGCAGAGACTGTTCGCCAGGGAAGATGTTTCCTTCCAAGATGCTCTGCGAGAGGTTTCGGCTGAAGAAGCTGCCGGCGGGGCGGTCAAGAATATGCGGCCCAAGAGAAACGCTCCTGAGACCGCCACTATTCACAAGGAAGACGTGCGCGAGGAGTCGGACGAAGATCCTGAAGAAGAGGTGGATAAGCTTTACCAAGCTGCTGGAAGGAAGTCCAAGGATCGTCAGGACAAGGGCCCAGCTGAGCTTCGTTGCCTTGGATGCGGTGGACGCCACAAGCGAGCTGAATGCCGGTTTCGTTCCGCCATTTGCCGAGCGTGCGGGAAGAAGGGCCACATCGCTGCGGTCTGCCTGGGTCGACAGAAGGTACAACCGAAGGAAGAATTGAATCTGAAAGGTACCAGGGTGCCCAGCCAAAACAGGGTGGGGTTCTGTGCAACACGCCGGAACATTTTAAGAATAGGCACACACAAACCCCTTAAAAAGAAACTAACACNCAAACTATAGTCACCCATCGTGGAGCTTTCAGGGTGAAGAGGTTACAGTTTGGGGTGAATGTCGCTCCTGGCATTTTTCAAAGTGTGATGGAAAACACCCTGAGGGGTATTCCTGGTGTTTGTCCTTATTTTGATGATGTTCTCATCGCAGGTGACTCTCCACAAGTGCTGGCTGAGCGGTTAAAGGCCGTTTTGCTTCATTTCCGGAAGGCAGGTCTTAAACTTAAACAGGACAAATGTAAGATTGGTGTCCAATCCACTGAATTCTTAGGGTTCAAGATTGACGCACAGGGTATTCACCCATCTGATGCTAAGCTCAAAGCTATTCAGAAGGCTCCAAGCCCCAAGTCTAGGGGCGAACTGCAAGCCTTTTTAGGTTTATTGAATTTCTATCATGCATTTCTACCTCACAAAGCTGCTATTGCTAAGCCATTGCACAGACTCCTTGACAAGAATGCGTGTTGGCGCTGGACCAAGGTCCATGAGGCCAGTTTCAATGAGGTCAAAGCTTTGCTTACATCCAATGCGGTGTTGGCTCATTTTAATGAGAAGTTGCCAGTGTGCCTGGCTTGTGATGCCTCACCCTACGGTGTGGGCGCTGTTCTTAGCCATTTGATGGCTGATGGGACTCAGGTCCCTGTGGCTTACTACTCTAGAACCTTATCTGCTGCTGAGCGCAACTATGCTCAGATTGATAGGGAAGCTTTGGCTTTGGTGGCTGGTATTAAAAAGTTCCATGATTTCATCTATGGCCGCCATTTTACGGTCTTTACGGACCACAAGCCTTTACTGGGGCTGTTTACCACCTCCAAACAAACTCCTCATATCCTATCCCCTCGCATGCTCCGTTGGTCCATCTTCCTCTCAGCTTATGACTATTCACTGGTCCATAAGCCTTTCAAGGAAATGGGTCATGCAGATGCTCTGAGTAGACTACCATTACCTACTGTGGAGCCTGATCCCACTCCTGCTGTACACATATTGTCAATTCAGGAGTTGCCTGAATGCCCCCTCAATGCTAGGGATGTGGCTGCTGAAACTGCCACTGACCACACGCTCAAACGCGTGCTGTCATGGGTTCTCTCTGGGTGGCCTGACAGGTGCCCTGCAGAGGAATTTCAACGTTTTTGGGTCAAGAGGCATGAGTTGTCCACTTTCAATGGCTGCCTCCTTTGGGGAGCGAGAGTTGTGATCCCAGCCTCATTGAGGGCTAGAATCTTGATCTCATTACATGAGGGTCACCCTGGAATTGTAAGGATGAAGGCGCTTGCTCGCAGCCATCTGTAGTGGCCTGGCATTGACCGGGCCATCGAGTCCCAAGTACATGGATGTCATACCTGCCAACAGTCCAGACCTGAAATGCCCCAGGCCCCTGTACACAGGTGGGAGGAAACACACACTCCATGGTCTAGAATACATGTAGATTACGCTGGGCCCTTTCAGGGTCAATTCTNGGCCGCGTGCTTCGTTGCCACATCGATCAATTACGTGTGAGGCGGGACGCGCCTATGGTTCCTTCTCAGTCTCTGGGGGGGAGGAGGAATGGGAAATGCATTCTGGGATTCAACATCAACAGCCTATGTTGGCTGGGGAAAGGGAAACGGGTACTCAACACCCAACTTCCACAGGTACTTCTGATAGTAGTTCTTGGGAAGGGGAGTACATAGACACCCCCACACACACTCCAGCCTGGGAGTCCCACCGGTGGCAGACTAATTATCCACCCCTATCAAGCAATACTCCAGACACGGAGAATACCTGGGAGCATACTCACAACTCACAACATGCAAGAGAGCAGGCATTACAAAGGGGGAACACGTCCCTTGCTAACAGGGAGGCATCCCTTGTCCCTAGCACTACAGAAACGAGCCAGGAATCCCACACTCCTTCAGGAAACACGGGAATGAATTCACAGCGGTTAGACAACTCCATAGAGGGTAGATCAACCAGGTTTAGTGACCAACAGGGCCCTGACTGCTCAAGACGGGCTGGGAAGCCAAGCTGAAGTCACTGGTCATTCACAGGGCACTTCACCTAGAGCAAAAGGCAACGGGGATAACAATACAAACTCCCCAGGTCTGCGAAGGTCACTCAGGGTAAGAGGCCCTCCCAAATACCTAGCCGATTATGTAAGGTGAGCAGGTACATAGTAATAGCTGACCTGAATGTACTGGCTGGTTGTATTTAACAAAACAAGGTCGGGGGGGTCACTAGATCCAGTTCAAAGGAACAGTCCCACACCTTATACATTGTGTAACTTTATTTTATTACTAATTATATTACCATCTATAGGATGGCGTCCATGTGGGCGCAATCTTATTTCATCCAGGGGGAAGGGGTGTTGTGTCCTGAGCCTGCAAGATGCAGGCTCGGGACGTTGCAAGAGTCCCGGGCATTTGCAGAAGCTGCCCGGGACCACTGACTCGCCGCGGTCGGAACACGCGTACGCGTTCCGCCCTTTTCGGGCGGACATGATTGGTTGAACTTGCCCGGGGATCAGAGGGTATAAATAGAGGCCTGCGTGCCTCTGCTCTGGTTGTTCGTAGAATGGAGCAAACAATAAAGACTTGTTGGAGATGTTCCGTCTCAAGCGCCATTATTCCCAGGACTTAACAGTAGCAGTGCCTCAGATAGAAGGTCTATACAGAGAGAGTGGTAAGGACAGCTGAGGAGATTATAGGACGTTCGCTTCCTATTATTCAGGATACTGCTTACAAGTGCTTTGTGCTTAGAGCTTGGAGTATTGTTAGAGACCCCACACACCCACTTCATGGTCTCTTTCTGTTGCTCCCCTCTATGAGGAGGTTTCAAAGTATTTATAGCAGAACCACTAGATTCTGTAACAGCTTTGTTCCTTATGCCATCCATCTTGTATATTCACAGGATTCTTCCCCCCCCCCACCATGTACATTTGAATTAGACTGTGATGTTTCTCTGTGTCATAAATGTGTGTGTATGTGGATATATACATAATGGTATTTTTTTTGAGAGCTGAATGCAACAAAATTTCATTTTTAATGTGTGCTGATTAGTGTACATTTAAAGTGACAATACAGATTCTATTCTATTCTATTCTATTCTATTCTATTCTATTCCTGTTGCAGTATCCCCATGTTCACTTGATCAAAATTTGGATGCTTGCAACTGACTCATATTTATGATGCTTGCAGTGTCCTGGGATTATGTGACCATCTTTTGCAACCTTTTTACAAGCAAAGTCAATGGGGCAGCCAGGTTCACTTAACAACTATGTCCCTAACTTAACTGCGGTGATTCACTTAATAACTATGGCAAGAAGAGTTGCAAAATTGGCCAAATTCACTTAACAAATGTTTCACTTAGGAACAAAAGTGGGCTCTATTGTAATCATAAGTCGAAGACTACTGTGTATAGTTTTAACTTTTTTGATAGAGTATGAGAATGTAAATTTCTTTTAGGTTTCTGGGAAATGTACTGAAACAAGCAAGAGCCCTATTTTGGCCTCTCAGATGAGATTTCAGCTTTCTTGAAAATATGCTCTAACATCTTCCAGCTTCTGTTGATTTGTTTTAATCATGGGAATGGGAACGGAAGCAGCAAATTAATCTTTTTATGGAGGATCAAAATATATGGAAGTGAAATAAATATAAAACCTGAAATTTAAAACTTAAATCTGGATAAATCTAAAATTGTTTGAGTGGTTAAGACTCTCATTTTAAAGATAATTGTTCATTTTGGAAATTGAAAAACAAATAGTTGCTGACACCGAGTGGTGGATGAAGACTATGACAGCTATGACTTTAATATAAGACTTGGCAAAACCTGGGAAAAGCTAATCTATGTTTGTGACATTCAAAGTTTCAACAACAAAGAACAGCTGTGACAAAAAAAAGATAATAATCTGGGCTGTAGACAAAGAGAGAATTATAAATTTCAGAAAAAAAATCTTTTTTGAACTATTTGGATTACAAATATCTATTTAATTGGGACTCTAAAGCTATTTGCAGAGAAAAGAAAGGAAGAGAAAAACTCAAATTCTTGGCCATCATGGATCAGAGACATGTAAAAATAACATATCAAGAAAACATAAATACTTCACAGGAGGAGATATATAGTATACTGCAACTAATTCAAACAACAATGACTTTAAACCACAAAGAAATCCAAAATAACTTTGAAAATATAAATCAATCTATTTCTAAGTTAATTCTACAACAAAAAAATTCCCAGAAAACAACAACAGAGAAGGAGCAGATAAAACAGATAAATGGATATAGAATTGAGAATAGAGAATTAAAAATGGAACTTAAGAAAACAAGGAAACATGATTTAATCCTAGTGGAAAAAAATTCACAAGAATTGGAAAAAACAACTTATCCCTTAAGATTACAAAATAAATCTGAGGACAAGAAAACAGATTGGATAAAATGGACTGTAGAGATGTCAGGAACATCGGAGAGAAAGGAAATGATAAGAGAAGCAGAGAAAGAAAAAGAAAAAAGATTTTCAACAAACATGGAAAGGCAGAAGCCCGTACAAAGACACTTCACCTGATTTACTTTTTATATCTACAGCAAAATTTACGAACGTACAGAAAAACTTTTTGATTCAGCAAAATACATTGATTAAGAACGATACTGGGCAAAGGAAAAAGACTAAAGTGGAAACCAAGAAAATAGATGATGGGACTTACCAATGAGAAACATTTGTTTGAATATGGTTAAAGAAATAGAAAAGTTTTGGAATATATATGTCATTCTAAGAGGGATGAATTCCCTAAATAATATAGTATGCTTTTTTCCCTTTTTTGTTCTCTTTCTTGAGATGAATGATATAAAAAAGTTGAAATGACTTAGATAAAGAAAATGTTTTAGATATTTAAATGTGATTGAATTTAAGAAAATTATAATGGATAAAAATGTTTTGAATAAGAGTTAAAGGACTAGATAACTAGATGTATTAAATGGAATGTTTAAAGATTAAAGATATTTTTAATTATGGTTAAAAAAATAAGAAATTTAGGAAATAAATATATATTAGCTTAGGAGGGATATATATTTTAAGTAGTATGTTATTTTTATGTTTCTTTATTCTTGCTCTCTTTTCTTTTTTTTCATTGTTTTATCTATTCCTTAAGAAATATAAAAGTGTGGCTTCCGGTTTGTGATCACTGCTCCAGCGGACGTGTGGGGGGAGTGCTCTCTCCACCGTCCAGTTTTCCTTTGTCAGGCGACCCTGAAAAGGGTCGAAAGTCACCCTGGAGGGCTGACGACCATGAGGAGGACCCTCAACAGATCGTGGAAGGGCGGTAGCCCTTCCATTTGATCCGAGGCAGCTGCTTTGGACCGATGCAGAAAAGATCGGCCATCAACATGGCCGATCACTAAGCCATACCAGCCAAAAGCCAAAATCATCACCAAGCACAACGAAAACACCGCAGAGGAATTGGGTGAGACCTTACCTTACCTTTCTTGTATCCCAACTACCTTCCTATAAAAGCATCTTGAAATTTCTTCCCCCCTTTTAACATCGTGGTGTCTGCCTACTTTGGGAAAATAAAGCTTTGAAAAGAAAAGAAAAGAACAACTAAACTAAATAATTAAATAACTGGACTTGCACTTTTTGGATATTTGGGGTCCCAAAAAGTTCCTATTTCTACGAGGACCTATTACCTTATCTACTTGTTAAGTTGGGGGAAAAAATTAAACTGGATAAAAGCCTAATTTGAGTTTGGAAAAAGACTTTACATGCTATCAGGGACATCTTGTGGTGAAACCTGGTATAGCAAGTGAATTTTTTTTATTGACTGTGAGACCTGGCTATAGCCCAGATTTGTCCTTGGTACTATCTAAAAAAGATAAGAATTTGAAACAGCTGGATGGTGAAAACAACTTTCAGGAATAGTGGAGGTGGACATTCACTGACTTTTATCAAAAACAGCCTCCACTAAAGGACTATCTGTAAACATCATAGAAATGGAGGAATACTACCCACAACTTAACTATAAACTTATACTTGAAAAATCCTTGAAGCTACTGAGCTAATGAATTCCAGATTGAAAGACAAAGGTGTCACCCTAAATGTACAAAATGAAGCCCAGATTTTAACTGATGAACCTACAATCCAAAAAAGCAACAGAAGAGCACCAATTACAATCTACTGAGAACTTTGATAGTCAAACCTTGATTTCAACTAAAAAATCTGCAATTCAAAAAGCAACAGAAACTGAAGAAAACAACACTAAGATGGAGGAAGATCAACAAGTACAGCATATTGAGAACCTAGACAACCTAGACAACCAAACAACAATCACAACATTGGACATGACTTCTTACTTAAGCCAGATGAAACCGGAAGAAGAAGAAGGCCAAACTGAACTGACGACAAATATACTAAACCAAACAGGGAGATTTGAACTATTAGGCCAACAATCCAATGATTACAAAGGGGCCAGTTCCTTTGAAAAATTGATAACTGGATGGCCTCCCTTGATTCAAATAACATGTGTGTGAATGAAGGGAGATCCACCTGAGGATTTAAAGGCACTGGTATGGAAGCCTGCTTGGCACAAAAAGAAAGCTAGAGTCAAATTTAAAAAATGAGATTTTTTTTGTCTTATAATGGAAGAGCCTAAAACAGTGATGGTGAACCTTTTGGAGACCGAGTGCCCCAAAACTGGCCCCACCCCCACTCCACCCCCCTGCCTGCCCCTGCTCTGCCCCCCATCTCCCATCCCACCTGCCCACAGGACCACTCACTGCCTCCAGGGCCCGCCGCAGATCACCCAGGCAGCCCAGCAACACTATGGTGGCCACACCCTCTGCCCGTGCCCTGCAGCATCAACTGCATGATGGGGTGTGAGGGCAGAGTCTTGTCTACACTGCCTGGCTGCCATGTCCTTGGCTGCACTGCTCCGTGTGGGCCACACTCGGGGTGACTCTCCTTCAGGGGGGCTGCTGGAGAGGAGGGGGTCACAGGGGGAGGCAAGGCTGGGGCAAGAGCACATATGCCCACAGGGAAGGCTCCAAGTGCCGCCTCTGGCACCCGTGCCATAGGTTCGCCACCACTGGCCTAAAATCTTACTAATGGGCTAAGGAGATTTTAAAAGATATTAATTGATTTAATATTTAGGACTTAGATTTACAATACTTTATTAGTAAGTGATAAGGTACTAGGATGAGAAATAAAATATATTTGTGAAATAAAGTAAGAATCTATTTAAGTAAACATTATGTGTATTTTAGATATGACAACTATTTTGTAATGAAATAAGGGAAATTTGGGTTATCCAAAATCTAAATACTATGGATATTAAGCTAAATTGGAACACTGTAATTGAAATTAGTAAAAGTTTAAAACAGGATATGGATATGTATAAGTTAAAATATACTGATAAATGTCTTAACTGATCAAATTATAATTAGCAATATATTAATTTGAATGTGATATAACAATCAAGGGAAATAGAGAGGGAATTTTTGATGATGCAACCTGAGACGTGTACGAAAGATATTGTTACTGGAGTATTGATTACCCAATCACCATGCTGCTTCCTCAACATTTGGATTTTTGTAAAACTGGAAAATTAATAAAACTTGTTTGAAAAAAAAAGAAATGTAAAAGTGTGAGATGGTTCATATGGAAAAATAGAGTTAAATTTTTAAATGTAATTAATTTTTGAGAAAATCTTAACCAGTAAGAATACCTAGAATTTGGTGGGAGAAACAAACTAAAATAAGGACTGTAACAGGATCTATGATAAGGCAACCAGAATGATTGGATAGAAAAGAAATATTATATTGATGTGATTATTATTTTTAGGAATATTGGGAAAATTATATATTTAATTGTTATCTATCAAAACAATAAGAATTGTATTAACTCAATGTTTGCAAAAGAGGATATTTTGGAAAAAGAGGAAATCAACTAAAACCATCAGGTGGATTATGGATTATAGAAATCAATTCTTAATGATTGTTTTACAAATGTAACCCAGACAACACATTGTTCACCAATTATTAAGTGATTTATGTTTTAAAAAAATCAATAAAATATATTACAAAAAGAAGAAGAAGAAAGAAGTCCCCTTTCTCTTACATTTTGTATTTGGTGAGTTAGGAAATGCAAGGAGAAGATTCAAAATCCCTCAAGCAATGGATAGGTGGCACTATCAACCAGTGCTTTAGGAGATGCCATGTGGTGGAAAGCTCTTCTCGCAGCATGCTTGCAATGGCCATTGAGATATGGCTCCTGGAATATGAGTGCTTTTCTGGCAAGTCACAACTCAAACATGGTGGTGGAGGAAGAACAGGGCCAAAATGTCTGTTCCTGAAACTCAAGTATCTCAAATTTCATCTAAAATCTGAATTTTAATAGTAGAAAAATCACTATTCTCTTGGGGATGCAAAAGTAGAAGTTCAGATTTCTAATGTTTACGGGAAGCCTTTTTTTTTTCTTCCTTCCTGAAGAAGAGTCTGAAACACACATATGTCATAGCAACTCATTTTGTTCAGAACTGACCCAAAAAGCAGACTCTTTTTGTAGGCGATATTCATCAGCAAGCTGCTACATAACAGCAGTGCAATTTCCCCAAATTTGGGGGAAGAATGAAATAAAATTTAACGCTTATCACAGCATCCCTGATGGGAGAAAACTCAGCTGTCATCCACAAAGTGGTTGCTGAACTTGTTCAATTTGTCCTATCATCTACTGGCCACCAGAAAGAGATATTTTATGTGTTGGGGAAGTGGTCCTTCTTGACATTTTTTTTCTAACTTTAGTAGCTGTAATGGCAGAATATTGAATAGGGCTCTGCAGATTATTCCACTGGGTTAATAAGAGCAAAACATTTGTCTTTGAAGGGTAAAAGCAGGGGTCTTCAAACTTGGCCCTTTTATGACTTGTGGACGCTGGCTGAGGAATTCTGGGAATTGAAGTCCACAAGTCATAAAAGGGCCAGGTTTGCAGACCCCTGGGTTAAAGCAATTGTAACTTCTGGAACACAGCTACTTCAAAGGTTCCCTGTGTCAGAATCCAATTATATTTCATTTCTATCTACCTACTCTAAAAAAAACCCAATTCTTACTCTATTCTGGATTATGTCATACTATGAAAGGGGAGGAGGGTAAACATGGGGGTTTTACGACTCTCACTTCCTTCCTTAACTACAAAGTGACCATTTGTTGATTCTCTTCGGGAGAACTAACCATAACAATATGGCCATCGCCTTTCATCTTATTCTCTCTGAAATTCTCCCCTTTGCTGGCAGTAAGGAAAAAGGGGTGGGGAATGCAGTGCCTGGGATCTAAGAAAAGAGAGGATGAGTGATCGTGCCGATGGAGCGGACTGACGGATTGAATCGCCCAGAAGAACTGTGGGGTGGGGGCTGCTTGGGAACATTTTAAAACATTGAATGGTGGGAGAGGATTCCCCAGATCCTGTCTAGCATGCCTGCAATCAGCTTCTCTTAATAAAGATCCCTGTTGGAAGAGACATTCCAAGAGTTCTGTCTTCTTAAGATGTAAAGTGAGGTGGGTCCTTACATTAGACAGGATTTGCAAAAATAGTCCACCTGGAAGGAAGAACCTTGCTGGGGGACTTTGCAAAAAATACCATGTCAGACAATGGAGCAGGGAAGGGAGAAAGCCCCCCTGGAGAGGGAGCCACTGCCCCAACTGAAAACCTGCCAGGTGTCGGGATCTGAGAGGTCAGATTCCTCAGGAGAAGAGGTGGTGGAGATGCGCAACCACAAACCTCGGTGGTCAATGGGCGTTGGAAAGAAAGGCAAGTGGGAAAAAAATCAAGAAAGGTGACCCTGAGACGGGGGGCCAACCAACCAGAATAGAAGCAGGAGATGCGGAAATCCCTGTACGCAAGCGAAGAGGAAGGAAGCTGGACACCGCACTCGAAGTGGATCCTAGAGAAAGCTATCAACCTGATGAAGAGAACCCTCAGCTCCCTAGGAGAGGAGAATTCTGAGCCCACGGCCATACCAGCTCCTGGAGCCGCAACTGGAGAGACACTGAGGGGGAATTGGAACCTGCAGCCCAGGGGACGTCCGCTGATCCAGTAGTTCCCACTCCCGGCCGACCCGCAGTAAGCGATCTGGATGGAAGACAATACAACCAACAACGAAGCCACTGATCCATTCAAAGACTCCCGCCACTGGACGCGAGATTCAAGGGGGAGCCGACACACTTGGGGTTTTTCCTAACCCAAGTCCTCAGCTACATGGAGGAATACGGGCGGCACATCCCTAGCAACAAAGCCCATATCCGAATCGTGCAATCTGCTCTGGATGGGCCGGCCGCAGATTGGATGGTGAATTTGCACGACTCTGATGCCCCAGAGCTCAACGACTTCAACTGTTTCATGTCCTCTCTGAGAAGGTGATTTGAGGACCCCCCTGGCTGATCGCAAAGCCCGCGAAAGGATCAAAATGATGAGGCAAGGCAAATGCCCGGTAGTCGAATATATGCAAGAATTCTGGGCCATTGCCAGCAAACTGAACTGGCTGGAAGACATCCTCCTTAGCCATGTCAAAGACAGCCTAAATTACGACCTATATGACGCTTGCCTGCCCTGAGGAGACCCACACCAACTCGACGAATGGTACGTCCTGGCAGAGGAAGCAGAGATCGACCTACTGAAGAGGCACCGCCGAGGAAAACAATGGAGCCGCTCATCACCTGAGTCAACACGCGAACCAGTGAAACCATCGGCTATGGCCAAGAAGCAAATGGGCTGCTTCAAATGCGGGAGAGAAGGGCATCGGGCTGCAGAATGCCACTCGAAAGCCCCCCAGCAAAACCCAGACAGATCACCGGCCAGCAAATCCAGGAAGTCTCCAGATAAGCCAAAAGAATCTGCCATGAGAGTGATGGAGGCTGTGGAATCCCCTACCTCTGCCCATCATGGGGAAAGAACTCCAGCCTACACCACAGGGCAGGTGGATGCCTCAGACGACAGCTCAGAGGGTGAGCCCCTGGTAAGTGGACCCATCGCACCCATCCTCAAGACAGTGACTATATTAATTCCCTCCATGCCCGAAGCTGTCAAGATGAAAGCCTTAATGGACTCTGGCTGCACTCGCTAGTGGGGAATCTGGGCATTCCGTCGAGGAGGCTAGAACAACCAATCTCATTTGGCCAGTTAGATGGGTCCATAGCAGGGGGGTGCCAGCTACCCTAGCCACGTTACCAATCCACCTCTCCCTGGGCAACCACGAGGAAGACATAACGTTTGTAGTGACCCCAGGCATGGAATGCCTGATGATCCTAGGGATGGAATGGTTAAAGAAATGGCACCCCTGGGTGAATTGGAGGACGGCAGAAATCAATTTCCCAAAAGGGGACCCTATGGACTTAAAATCCCAAAGGGATCTACCAAAATTAAGAATGGAAAAAGCATCCATGGGAGAAGAAAAGGGGCTACCAGAAATACCAGAGGAATACAGAGATCTTGCTGAAGTTTTCAGCGAGGAGAGGGGGGATGAGCTTCCCCTCCACCGACCCACCAACTGTGCCATAGAATTCAAGCATGGGGCAAAACTCCCGAAGCCCAGATTATACTCCATGAGCCCAAAGAAGAAGGAAGAAATGGAAATATTCATAGAGAAAAACCTAGAAAGGGGGTTCATTGAACCAGCCAAGCCTAACATGGCCGCCCCGGTCCTCTTTAGAGAGAAGAAGGACGGCTCTTTACGCTTATGCGTGGATTATAGGCTCCTGAATACAATCAGTGAAAGCAACCTATACCCCCTACCCCTCATGAAGGACATGTTATCACACCTCTCGAAAGGAATTTTTTTTACTAAACTAGATTTAAGGGAAGCATATTACTGTGTTAGAATTAAGGAAGGGGATGAATGGAAAACCGCATTTAACTGCCCAATGGGGTGCTACCAATTCAAAATTTTGCCATTTGGATTACAAGGGGGCCCCTGCAGTATTTATGCAATTAATCAACGAGGTACTAAGGGAGCACCTATTTAAGGGGGTCCTGGTTTACTTAGACGACATCCTTATCTTCACCAAATCAAAAGAGGAACATGTCAACCTAGTCAGAGCAGTTTTAAATAAACTGCGAGCTGCCCACCTATATGCCAAACTATCGAAATGCGAATTCCACCAGGAAAGGATAGACTACCTAGGTTATCGCATATCCCCACAGGGCATTGAAATGGACCCAGAGAAGGTCAGAGCTGTATTAGAATGGGCACCACTTCGCACAAGAAAGCAACTGAAAAGTTTCCTGGGTTTCGCAAACTTTTACCACCAATTCATTCCCTCATTTGCCCAGATAGCCCTGCCCCTCACGAACTTACTAAAAATGAAGGGAGTATCCTCAGTAAAACCTACCAGCCACTAAAATGGACAATGGAGTGCCAAGCGGCATTTGAAAGATTGAAGAGACTCTTTTCTGCCAAACCAGTACTGAGGCACCCAGATATGGATAAGCCCTTCGTAATACAAGTGGCTGCAAGTGATGTGGCAGTGGGGCTGTACTATTACAAGAAAACGATGAAGGGGTATTGCAACCCTGTGCTTATACATCCAAGAAACTCACCGAAATGGAACAGTGCTGGCCCGTGTGGGAGAAAGAGGCATACGGGATACGTTGGTCATTACTCACGTGGCGCCAGTTCCTGGAAGGCAATAAAATCCCGTTTCAGGTGTGGACAGACCACAAAAAGTTGGAAGCCTTGAAAACACCCAGGAAGCTCAACCCCAAGCAAGCCCGCTGGTCCCAGCATTTTCACCAAATCCACTTTACGCTCAAACATTTGCTGGAGGGAAAGGACTTCCTGGCAGATGCACTGTCTTGCATGCCCCAATATAACAGCACACGAGCCACCGATTCTAAACCACTTATGGCGGAACCACAACTGGCAGTGCCAGTAACCACCAGAGCCCAAGCTTAATTAGAGCCGCAGCTGGGTGAAAAAGGACATAGAAAGTTACGTGGCCAGCTGCCCAAAGTGTGCAACCGCAAAGCGGTTGCAAGGGAAATCGCCCGGACTGTTACAAACAGTGGCAAATCCCTCAGCCCCCTGGAGGAAATAGCCATGGATGTTATAGTGGAATTACCAGAAAGCAATGGGAATACTTTTGTCTGGATGGTCACGGACTTGTTTTCCAAACAGGTGCGCTTTATCCCTTGCTAAAAGATTCCCACTGCAAAAGCCTTAGCGAAACGTTTCGTGCAGCATATTTACAGATTGCATGGGCACCCCAACGCATCATATCTGATAGGGGAGTGCAATTTACGTCTGCATTTTGGAAGGAATTTTTATCCCTCTTAGGGATCACTCAGGGATTGACATCTAGCCATCACCCGCAAGGGAATGGTGAATCGGAAAAATCAAACTCAGTACTTGAGCAATATTTAAGATGCTTTCTTAATTTCCAACAGTCGGATTGGACGGACCTACTCCCTTTCGCAGAAGTGGTTTACAATAATGCAGTCCACTCCAGCACAGGTTACACTCCTTTTCAAATAGCTACCGGTCAAAGTTTTAACCCCATGCTAGAACTAACCCCAAACGAACCGGCAATCCCATCACCTGGCCAATAGTTAGAAAAGCCCTAGATGAAGCTAGGCAAGCATACAAAACACAAGCAGATAAACAAAGGGTCAAACCTACACCATTCATTATAGGAGAAATGGTGTACTTATGTACAAAATACCTAAAATCCCTACAACCCTGTAAAAAACTTGGACCAAAATATATAGGGCTTTTCCAATTAAAAGAATTATAAACCCAGTAACAGTAGAATTAGAACTGCCCAAAAATCTTAGGCAAATACACCCAACTTTCCACTGCAGTTTGCTGAAAAGAGAACAACCGTCACCCATACGGCCAAAAATCCCCCCCCCAATCATGGTGGAAGGAGAACAACACTTCGAGATAAAGGAAATCCTAGACTCTAGGAGATATCATGGGACAACTCAATACCTAGTAGCATGGAAACACCTCCCCGCCTCACAAAACGAGTGGGTCCATAAACGTCATGTCAGAGCCCCAAAGCTGTTAAAGAAGTTTTGTACAGAGTATCCTAACAAGCCAGGCTAACTTTTATACCTGTTTTGTTTTCTTTACAGGTGGATCTCTCTTATTTTTAAGGGGGGGCAGGATGTCAGAATCCAATTATATTTTATTTCTATCTACCTACTCTGAAAAAAACCCAATTCTTACTCTATTCTGGATTCTGTCATACTACAAAAAGGGAGGAGGGTAAGCATGGGGGTTTTACAACTCTCACTTCCTTCCTTAACTACAAAGTGACCATTTGTTGATTCTCTTTGGGAGAACTAACCATAACAAATATGGCCATCGCCTTCCATCTTATTCTCTCTAAAATTCTCCCCTTTCCTGGAAGTAAGAAAAAGGGGGTGGTGAATGCAATGCCTGGGATCTGGGAAAAGAGAGGATGAGTGATCGTGCCGATGGAGCGGACTGACTGATTGAATCGTCCAGAAGAACTGTGGGGTGGGGGCTGCTTGGGAACATTTTAAAACATTGAATGGTGGGAGAGGATTCCCCAGATCCTGTCTAGCATGCCCTCAATCAGCTTCTCTTAATAAAGATCCCTGTTGGAAGAGACATTCCAAGAGTTCTGTCTTCTTAAGATGTAAATTGAGGTGGGTCCTTACACCCTGACTGCCTTCATGTGTGTTTCCAACCACAGAGATCATTTGCACAGCATGATTCTTCTCTATGCAAACACATTTAATTTATATTCTACTTTTTATAGAAGAGGTCAAGATCACAAGCACAGCACTTTCTCCACATTATCTGGAGAACCACTTGAACACCATGGGCATTGACAAAATCATTAAACAGCAACATCTGCCTGTCCCAGGTCCTTGGAAAGGACTTGATAGATAAAAATGCCAGATCCATTTTGAACATCTGACTGCCCAATCATAATATATAAACATATATGCTGCCTGTCGCCTAGCAATTCTGGGTGATTATGACCTTTGTTAGAGCAATCTGATTGGCATTTAATCTGTTTATCGTGGAATATGAATTTATTTTGTCTTGAAGGGAGGTACTTTCCATTTGGAGAGTTAGTTTATATTCAATGTACTCCTGGGTTCTGCAATCAATGTGGATGCTGAAGTTTCAGCAATAGTCAGAGATTCATTTAAATAGTTAAGGTAACTTAGGACACAATTTGTGTCTCAGGAATGATAGTTTTGGCCAGATGTAATTCTGTTCTGTCCTGAGTACTATTATGGCTTTCCATTTTAAAAAAGTGTAGAAATCATCTGATTTGGCATACTGCAATATGGATTGAAGAGATGAGTTGTAAATACTTCCTTTTCATATTAACTTCCTTTTTTTGTTGGTACAGTTCAAAAAGCTTGCTGTAACTTATAAGACTTTTCAAAATTTGGACCAGAGGATTTGAAATATAACGTTTTCCAAAAGAAATGTATGTGCTTTTCAGAATTTGGATAGCTTTTTTGTCACACTTTTCACAATCGATTTTGTTGATGGATACAACCAAAGTCTGGCTATCCTTGCCAAGGAAGGCCAAACAAACTTCAGATGGGTTAACTTTCCTCTGATAAGCAAGTCCATTTTATTCAGAGAGTTTTAAGCTGACTTCTTGGTTCTGAAGTAGATTTTAATTAGCAGAAACTTTCATTTTTTTTTTAGCTGTGGGCTTTTTGTTAGTTGAGGTGCTTTTATGGTTTAATTATCTTATACTTTATTGTTAATTCCCTCGATCCCTATTTATAGTGAAAAGGGATTTGTAATGGAAAGATAGGATATTAAATGAAAACATTGAGCTTAAATGTTTATTCAGTACAATGTTGCACAATGTTATAATGCGCAACTGGAAACTTGCTAGATTACTTCTGTTGATCAGGGTTTCTGTTATATTATTAATACTGTCCCGTATAAAAACACCAAACTTCTGCCAAGTGAGGAATAGCAAATGTATAGGTCTATAGCAGGGATCTTCAAACTTGGCCCTTTTATGACTTATGGACTTCAACTCTCAGAATTCCTCAGCCAGCGTGCCTGGCTGAAGAATCCTGGGAGTTGAAGTCCACAAGTCATAAAAGGGCCAAGTTTGAAGACCCATGGTGTATAGTATATTATACTGAGAGGTCCTTGGTGCTCTTTGAGGTTGGTTGTTTTCTTGCAGACATTTCATTACCCATTACTAGGTAACATCATCAGTGCTAGTAGGGAATGGGGTTTCCTCTCAGTTTATATTCTAGTGGTTTGCCCTGTCAGTGTTGGTGGGAATGGTCTTGGTGGTTGCTTTGGTTGGGTTGTTCGATTGGTTTGTTTGGCAGTTCTTTGAATGTTGCTCTTATGTTCATTTTGGTGTTAAATCTATGCTCATCTGGATGTTGATTGCTGATAGGGAATGTTTTGGTCTTTCTGCTCCCTTTTTGGCTTGTTGATTATCTCTTTTGAATGGTAGGTAGATGCTATTTATGTCTATGTGCCTATTGATGGCCAATTTGTCAGAGTGCCAGGCTTCCAGGAATTCTCTAGTGTTTTTGGACTTGTCTTTACTTATCTAGGATGGTCACAGTTTCTTAGTTGAGACTATGATTGAGTCTGTCCATGTGTTGTGAAATTAAAATTAAAGAGTTTTCACCATGTCTTCTGATGCTAGTTGGTATTCATGGATGCATTCTGTTAGTCTTCTGCCTGTTTGTCCTATGTAATGGCTGTTGCAGTCCTAACACTGTATGATGTAGATGAGTCCTGTTTTTTTCTTCTTGGGCAGCTGGGTCTTTTGGTTTACTTAGATATTTTGGAGAGCTTTAGTTGGTTTGTGTGCTATGCTTATGCCATGTGGTTGCAACTTAATAATAATAATAATAATAATAATAATAATAATAATAATAATGATGATGATGATGATGATGATGATGATGATGATGATGATGATGATGATGATGATGATGATGATGATGATGAAGTTGGAAGGGACATTGGAGGTCATCTAGTCCAACCTCCTGCTGAGGCAGGAAACCCTATACCATTTCGGACAAATGGTTGTTCAGTTTCTTCTTAAAAACTTCCAGTGTTGGCGCATTCACCGCTTCTGGAGGCAGGTTGTTCCACTGGTTAATTGTTCTAACTGTGTCCTTCAAAGAGGAATCAAGATCCAACGAAGAGAGAAACCAATCAAAGGTGGGCAACGAAGAACAGGACGGAAGTCCGCGAAACCTCTTATCGGACTGAGGGAGAAGAAACACCCAGCCCCTAAGATATTGGAACACTGCTATCATGTCCCCCCTCGTCCTTCTCTTTGTTAAACTAGACATACCCAATTCCAGCAACCGTTCCTTATATGTTTAGCCTCCAGTCCCCTAATCATCTTTGTTGCTCTTCTCTGTATTCTTTCTAGAGTCTCAGCATCTTTTTTACATCGTGGTGCCCAAAACTGGATGCAGTATTCCAAGTGTAGCCTTACCAAAGCATTGTAAAGTGGTATTAATACTTCACGTGATCTTGATTCTATCCCTCTGTTAATGCAATCCAGCACTGTGTTGGCTTTTTTGGCAGCTGCAGCACACTCCTGGCTCATATTTAAGTGATTGTCCGCTAGGACTCCGAGATCCCTCTCACAGTTACTACTATTGAGCAAGGTACCCCCTATACTATACCTGTACATTTGGTTTTTCTTGCCTAAATGTAGAACCTTACTTTTTTTACCATTGAATTTCATTTTGTTAGATAACGCCCAGTGTTCAAGTCTGTCCAGGTCCTCCTGTATCTTAAGCCTGTCTTCTGGATTGTTGGCTATTCCTGCCAGCTTGGTGTCATCCGCAAATTTGATGAGTTCCCCATCTATCCCCTCATCCAAATCATTGATAAAGATGTTGAAGAGCACTGGGCCTAGAACAGAGCCATGGGGCACCCCACTATATACTTCCTTCCATGTAGATGCAGTTCCATTGAGGACCACATGCTGAGTACGGCCGATCAGGCAACTACGAATCCATCTGGTGGTGATGCTGTCTAACCCACATTTTTCTATCTTATCGAGTAGTAGGTTGTGATCTACTTTATCAAATGTCTTACTGAAGTCCAAGTAAATTATATCCACAGCATTCCTCTGATCCACTAATTTTGTCACTTGGTCAAAGAATGCAATAAAGTTTGTCTGGCATGATCTGTTTTTGACAAACCCATGTTGGCTTTTAGTAGTGATTTTGTTTGCCTCTAGGTGTTCGCTGATTCATTGTTTGATTATCTTTTCCAGAATCTTCCCAGGTATTGAGGTCAGGCGGATAGGTCTCTAATTTCCTGGATCCATTTTTTTTCCTTTTTTGAAGATGGGAACTACATCATCTCTTTTCCAGTCCTCTGGTAGTTCCCCAGTGCTCCAAGATCTTTGAAAAATATAGTTCAGTGGTTCTGAGATCACATCTGCCAGTTCCTTGAGAACCTTGGGGTGTAATCCATCTGGTCCTGGTGATTTGAACTCGTCTAGACTGGACAGGTGCTCACTTATTATTTTCTTGCCTATCTTAACTTGTGTTTCTATACTGTTTTTTATGGCACTATTTTTGATAGGTTGGTCTGTTTTTTCCCTTTGTTTAAAGACAGATGCAAAAAACTGTTGGTGGTTTCTAAGATGTTTTTTTATGTATGGCAGTGTTATCTTTTTTATAGCTTGTGTTGATTGTGCTATTTAAGGTTGAGCGGTAAGGCACTTTTTGATGAAGTTATATGGATATCCATTTTGTAGGAAGATATGTAGATGATTTGCTTCCTTTTTCTGATGTTCAGGGTTGCTGTGGTGTTTGTGCTCAGAGCTTTTTTTTGTCATAGAACGGAGTTCCGACACCTTTTTTGGATGCAATCTTGTAGGGTAGGCAAGGTGGGTTGTATGATGTGTGTGAGTTCCGGCACCTTTTTTTTTTTTAACAAAAAAAGCACTGTTTGTGCTCATCCATATAGTGTTCTTACACAGCTTTTCTTGTAGGAGGTTGAGTTATTATTTTGATAGTGGGGCTTTTGGTTGGTGTGGGTAGTTTTTCGATAAATGTGTGTTTCTGGTTTGCCATCACAGTCTCTATTGATAAGTATATCCAGGAAGGGTAGTGTGCTGTTGTTTTCTTCTTCCCTTGTGTCTTTGATTCTTTTGAAGATGTTGCTGATGGTTTTCTGTATATTCTCTAGTTGATATTTTTTCATCAGGGTAAAGGTGTCATCTACATACCTGATCCATATTTTGAGTTGTATCTGTAGGAGTGCTATCAACTCCAGACATTGCATTACAACCTTCACATGAGTCCTGAAAGCTGTGATCCCATGGATTACCTTAGATTTGTGGATAGGTTTGTTTGTCAAATTGTAAGTATGTGGTTGATCAAATCCATGATTCTGGGTGTTTCAGTTTTGGTGTTTTTGTTTAGGCTGGGTGTAACAATGTTGTCATGGATTCTTTGGACAATTTTGCGTCTATGGATGTGAAAATTATTAAATTATACTAAATATAAATATATATATAATAAATAGTATAAAATACTATTTCCTGTGTAATTGTCTGCTTGCAGGGAATCTTTTCATACATGGAATGTTATTGAGCTCCATCTATAAGCAACCACATTTGCATGCAAAGGAGATTTGGACTTGATTCAATCATTTGAAAGGGTACATTAAAGTTCAGGAGTATGTTTAAGATTAATGCCTACATGACAATTCCTAGTCAGAACAGTGGGATATGTTTTCAGTATCCATGGCCATCACCCTGAGAAATGTTATGGAAATGCTATTTTTGTTTCAAATCTATCAATGCCATAGGTTTCACCTGAGCCCCTTTTTAAAGATCAGAGTCACTGAAGATGGTAAGAGCCCTTTAAAAGAAATTGTGAAAAGGAGGAGTGGGCCCATTCTGCCTTTTTTTCTTTCATGATTAGACCTGCAGGTTTTCCATTGAAGGCTTTAAAATTTTAAATGGTTTTATAACAATTACTGTTCCATTCCAATCTGGAAGCTGGCTGCACAGTTGCTTTCAAATGAAACTCAATAGCATTGTACAATTTTCTATGATATTTATGTATTGTACTGCTCAATAACTGAAATAATAATTATTACAATGAAACTCAAAATGTCAGGAGTTTGAATATTATATTGCTCACGAAAGATACAAAGTGCATAAATCTCTATCCATTTATTGGAAAAGACAATTAATTTTGCTTTTGGGAGCAAAAATGGACAAAATGTTTTTTCTTCTGGAAATTAGGTAGGCCTGAACTATATCTTCTATCAGCTCTAAAAGTTAATTTGGCCAATGGTAATAAGTAACAACATTAGGAAGAAACTGAGCTGCTTCATGTAATACCCCTGTTTTATATTTAAATCAAAGACAAAAAGGAATATAAACATAAACTAAAGATTTTAGGCCTATTTATCACTACTTATATCCCTTTATCTCTTCAAGATCAATAAATAAGCACAACTAAGTTGTACTGAAATTGTTATGTCCTGGGCCTGCTGAGTCATTCAGCAGGTGCAGGAGGCTGCAGAAAGGCCCAGGCAGACACGTGAATGCCCGGGACAAGACAGGCTGTCTCCTGCCTTGTGCGCATACGCAAGGCGGGAGAAATGCCTTGCATTGATTGGCTGTGACTGTCCCTGCAAGGGGGGTATAAGAACAATCCGCACCATTTTGTTTTTGGTTCTGTTGTGAATATAATAAAGACAAGACTATTTGTTACTGCTGGTCGTCTCAATGCCTCTTACTTGGAAACGGAACATTGGCGATGAAGGTGGGATCTGCTGCAAAGAAAACAACAAATGAAGATAGGCTGACTCACCACGGAAGGCCTGAAGTGCTGGGAAGTTCTCCAGTACAGGAGATGGAGAATCCACCGGTGGGTTTCCATTGGATGCCTGCTCCTGAGACCAAGTAGCCAAAACTTGACACGCCCCCTGTTGCTGTGAGACCCAGTCTTATCTTGGTCTCAAGCTCTTGTAGACGTCTCAAGGTTTGGCTCTCAGGATTAGAAAAATCAGATCATTGCAGGTCAGAGACCCACTG